>NC_051063.1:185666879-185798035 GCF_004664715.2 Peromyscus leucopus
CACTACTGATGGTCTCTTCTATCTGCTCTAGTAGATGATTTTGATGTTATCTCCATGAGAACTCAATGATACCCACCAAATGTGTAATCATACATTTAGCTGTCGATATGTTAAGACGCATTATACTCTATGAAAAATGTGAAGGTTTGATACATTTGCTGATCGACTTATATTTGAATATGTAACGAATGATCAACTACCATCACAAGGCTCTCTCAGTGTTGATAGTTAGAGATAGAGACAAAATGCACAGAGCCTGACGACCCGATTGCAGTATTATTTAATTTTATGGACACCTATGCTCCGCGTCATGCTTGCGGTTAAATTAAATACAATACTCTTCTAATGAATCATATTGTTGATATATATTTTCATCTCAGGGACTGTAGATCGTGAGTTAAAAATGAAACAAATTCTAAAAAATGTCCTGAATGATGATGAACAAGTGCATGGCAGCTGTTCCTTTTGTCTATCATGTACACCACAGCACTTAAAATTTAGCTAACAAAGTCAGACAAGTAAAGTAAATACAGTGTGTGCATATTTGGAAAAAAGAGACAGGTTGTCAAAAATACAGTATACAAAAGCTAACAAAGGAATAAAAGTTTCATTTCAGACAAACATTATTTTTCACAAGTTCTGTCTGAATGGATAGACGATGCAGAGCTGGGAGGATGTATGAATATGGTCAAAATACATTGTCTGAGATTGTCAAAGAAAGAATATAACATTATCTTTTATGAGAAACCATCTACTGAAATGTAGAAGAAAGGTTAATATTCATAATTAATGATTGCATCCTGGTAGATTAAGGGCATATAGAAAACATTTCCTTTTGTATTAAACATCAATCAACAGTGAGATTTAAAATTACAAGGAAAACACCAAATCAATGTCACTCTTGAACTGCACACATGTGACCTTATCTTGGAATTTTGACAGTGATTGTGAATGGAATACATAACGCAGTTTAGCAAATGCCATGCTAAATAAAATATTTTTGAGTGGAAGTGTAAAAGGTAATGTGACACATACAGGATCTGGATAGGTGTTCTAACTTCCTGAATTTTGTGGAGATATAGAGCCTTGAGGTCTGGCTAATGTCAGTTGTGCCACGTTTGTTATTTACCAGTGTTTGAAAATAACAAGGGTGGTAACATGCTCTACTTCCAAGTCATGGCAACAATATCCCTCCTCTTTATTTTCCACTATCATCATTTCTTTCAAGGCAAATATGAAGTTTTTCTAAAGAATCCTCAGATCATTCTAGTAGTGAACAATGAAAATACTTTCCAGAGAGAGAGAGAGAGAGAGAGAGAGAGAGAGAGAGAGAGAGAGAGAGAGAGAGAGAGAGGCAGACAGACAGAGTTTGGAGCATCATTATCATCCCACTCAATTCAATCTTGGTATCTGGCTTTTCCAATTATTTTTGTTGTTTGAACTGTGTTCTTATTCTCAGCGGTGGAAAAAACTGAATTCGAACAACATTGGCTCTGGCAATGTAAAGGAAAATGTTATTTGAAAGTGAGGGAAGCGAGGGCCCATGGCACATGGAAATAAGAAGAATGGAGGAACTAGTAAGAAATTCTCCACAATGAGATGTGGAGAAAAGTGTACAATTCAGCAAGAAAGTGCTCTTGAATGAAATCCCCAGGATTCCCTACATCCAGAACACATTTGCTTCCTGGACCCTCAAAGAGTAAAGTTTCTTAATGTACATCAGTTTTCTTAACAATTCTTCCTTTCTTCTATGAGACAAGCAGATTTATTTTCCTTGGTCTGCTCAAGTGTGGAACCTAGTGCACTTTTTTGTTTATCTTCTGGTTGTATCTTGTTCCATTTTCTTGCTGTGCCAAGCTACTAACAGCAGAATCACTAGAGTCACTAGAACCAAGGCAGCCATGATGATTCGGATGAGATTTTCAACTGTGTGACTTTTGTGCTGGGAGGCTGGGGGTTCTGCATAAAGAAGTCAAAGATGTCAGACCCAATCAAAGTCTTCTGATAATAAATGATTGCGCACCTAGTCTCGTATCTTCTCCTTGACAGAACTAAACCTTTTGTGTCTTTCTCTTCATCTAAAATTCTCCATCTCACCTGATTCTCATATGGTCATGTTTTTCATGTTCTAATGGTCTTAGCTTCCCCAGTGAATCAAATAATTTGTGTAGAGTATATAAAGTGCTTAAGAGAGCTGAATAATTTTTATTTTACTATAAATGCATGTCATTCTCACGGCATCTCACCTTGCAGATCCAGCAAAAACATTTCCTGCTGCTTTTATGTGGGGATTAAGTCAGCGTTCCCCAATTTCCCAACTTCACAAGAAGCTTTACTAACCCATTATGATCTCACACATTGCTCTACCTACCTCCCATGAGAGCTCTACTTACCATTCTCAGTGTGGATGAGAGACTGGTCCTTGGAATCTGCCAGAGATAGATGGAGAGATGAGATTTGAACTTCAAGCACTTGACTATAGCCTGTTGGTTTCTACCTCAGTCTGGACTTCAACTGGATATCACTTTGTTTCAGACAACATTTTGTGCCTCTGGATTCTTGTTTGTCTGTCAAGATCACAGCTCAGGTACATCCAGCCTCAACAAATCATATTATTGAATAAAGGAAAGTATTGAGATTCTGAGGAAATAAAACTTACTGATTCAGTCTGTGCACCATTTTTACCACAAGCCTTTGGTGACCAGCTGTTATCATAAGACTGTGCTCTTTATCTCAGGAAATATAAGCAAGAGGAGAATGAAGGACTGAAGATGCCATTGGAGACTGTTATCATTGGGTTTTGCCGACTTAATACAAGCTAGAGTCATCTGGGAAGAGGCAACTTAAATTGGACATATGCCTCCATCATATGGGCCTGTAGACAAGTCTGTGGAGGAATTTTATTGATTGCCTGATAGTTAATGTGGGCTATCTAAGCCCACTGTGGGTGGTTCTAACTCTGGGTAGTTGGACCTTGATGATATAAGAAAATAGTCTGAGCAAACCACTGGAGAGTCAACCTGTAAGCCGTGCTCCACTATGGCCTCTGCTTCAGTTCCTGCCTTAAGTGCCTACGTCTAAATCTCTTCATGATGGACTGTAAAATATAAGAAGAAATAAAACCTTTTTTCCACATGTTGCTTTAGATCATGGGGTTGTATCACAAAAATAGAAACCAAAGCAGTACAGAGACAATGTCTGACCACTTCATATACTGTCTATTCTCAAGCCCTCCTGCTTCTGCTAAATTCCAATGAGTCATGGAGGGGACCAGTTGCATCATGGGAAGCTTAAGACTGCTGCTCTATGAGGTGTGAAAGTCTTTTGGACTGTAGAATTCCCTTACTCTACTTCTAGGCTAGAACTAGAACTCTTCTCAGAGCAGATCCCTGGGTGACACTCTGCATTAAGAAAGGTAGTGTCAGGGGTTCTTACCTGAGACAAAGAGGTGAAGGGAGTCACTTGATTTTGACCACACCTGGGGTTGGTCCCTAAAATATCCATAACATCTGAATGTACCATTGTGGATGATGGTCACAGGGTCCAGAACAAAATGAGCTTGAAACTCCCTATTGGCACTTTGCTGTGAGTCCAGGATCCACTGGAGGTGGTGCTTTCCTTCCTGGATCAGAGTGAATGTGCCGAATTCCAGTGATGAGCTACACTGCATGGTTATGGTCTCTCCTGAGGTCACAGCAGAACTGGGCCAGACAGACAGGCTTGGTTTATCATAGGCTCCTAGGATACAAGGGGAAGTGAAACGACTTTAAGCTACCCACGTTGTACTGCGGGCTTGGGCTCTGAGAAAAGTACCCTGGAGAGTTGAACTCCTTCTGAGTGGAGAGCCTGTGCTGGGAACCCTGACTCTTCACTCACCTGTTATTACCAGTTCCAGGGTGTCACTGTGCTCTGACCAGCCAGCAGGGCTCTTATAGTAACACTTGTATATCCCTGCAAATTCCTCTGTCATGTGTTGGATGTAGAACTTAGCCTTGTCCAAGCTTTGCAGAGGGTATTGTCTGTCCCAATGATGTGAGCTTCCCTCTTTAAGCAAATGGTACTCCTTGGCCTCCCAGGACCCCTGACACCAAATAGTAACAGGTGCATACATGGTGATCACAGAGTGTGGCTCAGCCCAGATTTTGGGCTTTGTGAGGGTTCCTGCAAGGAAATCAAAGGTTGAGTCCCATTACAATCCTCCCCCAGACACCAAGCCTTAGCATAGAGCACTTACAGGCATCACAACATTATCCATAAGCTTTTTTCACTCCACATTGTGAAGAGATGACCAAGAGGAGAGTCAACATAATATCTGGTATTCAGAGTGAAGAATAAAATCTTGGGATGGATGGAGACACTCACCTGCCAGGACTGTAGTCTTCTGTCCCACACTCAGTCCTGAAAGAAAATTCACTCTGAGAGATTTTTTCCCATCTGAGAGACAGGGTCAATATCATGGGGTTTTCACACTCAAAAAGACCTGGCTTGGAGTAGGGTCCCTTACAGACTTGAGTGTCCATTTCCCTCTTCATATCTTACCAAGGCACAGCAGCATTCTGAGCATGGGGACCATGGTGGGTCTTTGTATTTTTCTTGCTTGTGCTCCTCGGGCAGCCTAAACATGTTCTGTAGAACCATCAGACAGGGTTTTTCACTCTGAGGGCAGGTCCTTCCTGTCATGGGTTTGCCACATCAGTACTATTACCAGTTCACCAGAAGGGGAACTTCTCTTTGTTTCCCAGTGCAGGAGTTTTGTAAAGTGCTTGAATGCCTGAAAAGTCTTTAGAAAAAAATGGGGTTTTCACTATTCCTCACAGATTTCCATCTGTCCTGCATTTTTTTCAAGCCAGAGAATGAGCATTTTGCATGTTGCAGCATGTCATATCACAAAGAGAAACAACTGCAGACCCCAAAATATGCAAAAGTGATGTTGGTCTAAATCAGCACACTGTTCCAAGAAAAGATTCATTTATGATATTAAAATGGGAGGCCATAATCTCAAGGTGGGTCCAGAGACTCAAGTCAAATATTTCTTATGTCAGGGCTCAGGTCAAACTATGCTCTTTTTGCTCTCTAAGCTCCAATGGTCTTCCACATCTTTAGTCACAATATCCTGATACACTGCAGCCAAGACCAGCATTTTCCAATGCTGTTCCCTCTTCTTACTTTTTTCTGTGCGACTGATCCTTTCGCCTACTTGTTTGCATCATCAAGATGTTACTATTTTGTTGAGACCATCATGCTTAAGTCCTCCTCCAAGATACTTAACTTAAGTACTGTCTAGTACCAGCAGTAATAAGTTCAGATTCTGAGCTGGAGTTAAAGGCTGACACGATGCTGACAACTGAATTAGGATCTTCTGGAAAAACAGTCAGTGCTCTTTAACACAAAATCTATTTCAGGCCTCATCATGAAACTTTCTAAGGTGCACACTTGTCACCTTGACATCCTCAGTCTTCACAGAGTTGCTTTACCTTCAGCCCCATTTTCTGTTCCTTGTCTCAGTAGAGAAGGAAAAGTGTGAGTTATGTTATGTCAGTGATTGAAATTCAGAGTCAATTGAAAACAAAATCGATGTGATAATTTATTTCATATCTTCTTTTACATTTTCTGGGCAACTGACCTCATTTTCCTGCACACTGAAGGCAGGGAATGATTCCAGATTTGTAAAGTTGGCAGTAGTATATATATAAAATCAAAAGGAGTAATATTAGCAAAGGAAGGTTTTATATTTTATAAATTTGTAATTAACAACATGATGACTTTTTCTGTTCATAGCTATGAATTTTTATATTCATTTGTATGTGATGTAGTATTGCATGAAGTTAACAAACCCTAATAAAAAATAATAGTATTTTTAAAATTAATAAGAAATATATTATTAGCCAATGAAGACATAAAACATGGATTAAAACTGAACTTCTTATATTGACATAAAATGGCAAGGCCTCAAATGAATCAAAGAAACAAAATTTATAAAAAGAATCAATCAATATTCCTAGAACCTTGCTTCTGGAAATTTGTTTGAAGAGTTGACAGAAACAGACAACATGCTAAGGAAGGAACCACTTCAATGATACTTGATATATATATATATATATATATATATATATATATATATATCCCTTTGTATCCCATAATATTATAATTTTTGTTAGATTATAAAATGAAACAAATCAAAAGTGTAACTATTTTAAAGGGATAAGGATAGATAATGAAGGCACCAAAACAAACACAATGCCCAGGATGAAGTAGCCCTTGGGTAGTTATGTTGCGTCTATTGACTGCCATCTCCTATATGCCCAGTTCCTTTGTACTCTGGGCATCAAGTCTAGAGACTCACTTCTCATGTCTTCTTTTCCCCTCTCCACAAAAGGACTAAGAAAACATCTAATTCCAGAAACACAGCCTGAGAGAAGGAAACAGAAACAAATTCAGAAGCCAAATATAGAATGAATTTCATCTTCTTGCCTAGAAGTTAATGAAGTAAAGGGTTACAGTTGAGCTTGCAAGCTGAGCTCCCAGACATGAATTAATGTGTATCTGAGAGTGAATCACAGTTTTTAATCCTCCAAAGCATATTGCTCTTGGTCAGAGGTGTCTTCAACTCAGATTTTCTGGGTAGTTGTGATAGTCTCAAAATCATACAAGTAGAACTGTCCCTCAAGATGCTCATATTAATAGAGATTGATATGTGGTAATTTCAGCTCAAAATTGTTAAGAATCCCATAGTCTCTTGGAAAACTGGAAACAATTTCTAGCAATTCCCACATCTTATGGAAGCTTCTGATGCAACTGTTTTGGTCTTTTACTGATGTTGATGTCCACATTACCTACAGCAGAGGCCTCATACAGGTGTCTGAGGCTCTCATCTTCCTTTCTTCATCTCACCTACCACATTCCACATTTGCTCTTTCTCTAATATAATCTCTGCACTGATTCATGCATCACAACTTGCTTTTAGAGATACAAATATATGGGGGAAGCATTCACATGTTGCCTGTGGCTTTCAGTGGCACTGCTGCACTCTACCTCTTCTTACTCAGTTCCTGGACTTCATTGGCTTGATGCACACACACTTTCCATTCCACATTCATTGAGTCTTGTCACTTATAATTTAAGAAATAAGGAATCATGCCAGTATTGTCATCCCAGTGAATAATATCTAATTAGCAAAAGACCCACATGATATATCCAAGAGCATGCTAAAATAACCATAAGGAAATGGAAGTTTTAATATGACACAGCAATCAATCAGTAAGTTTAACCAAACTTTGTAACTTCCAAATATGATGTCTTAAAACCACGTGCCCTTTTTTTTTTTTTATAAGATTCCAGTTTACATTAATTAACCACATGATCCAGAAGAGCCTATATGGTAGGCCCACTGCAAGTGTTTCAGTTCTGAGAGGAAAAGCTTCACAATGGAAGTGTTAAAGCTCTACCACAACAGGAGGAATGAAGAATGAGGGTCAATTGTGGAAAGATGGTAAGTATATATGAATATGACCAATATTCACTGTATGAGATTCCCAAATATTTGTCAAATTCTTTTTAATGAAACCAGGTTTGCAAATTTGGAGGAAAAGTTAGTATTTGTAATTAATGGTTTTATCCAGGCAGATTAAGACCATGTACAAAACAATTGCCCTTTTATTAAACATCAACGAACAGTGAAGTTGCAGATGACAAAGAAGACATCATTTCTGCATCACTCCTGCAATCTACACATGTGAACTTATTTTGGAATCATGACAACGACTGTGAGTGGAATCCACACAGTGACAATCAAATGCCAAGTGGAGAATATGTTTAATAAAATGATATTTTTGGAAGTATAAAATTCAATGGAAAACACAGGTTTAGAATAGCTGTTCTAACATCACTGAAATTCATGGACACATAGAGACTTCATGTCTGGCTTATGTTAGTGTATCACATTGTTTTGTTTGTAAGTGTTTTAAGATAACAAGCACTGAAATGCTATATTTTGAAGACATGGAACCATTCAAAGTCATGCCAACAATATTGCACCTCTTTATTTCTCACCATTAGCACTGCATTGAAAGAAAAAATGAGTGAATTTTTCAAAAGGAGTCCTTAGGTTTATTTAGTAATCATCCCTGAAGATAGTGAAGGTTCCACATAGAGTTTGGGGGTATTATTTTCATCCCACTTAGTTCACTCTGGAATCTGTCTTTTCCAATTATTTTTATTGTTTGATATGTGTTATTTTTGTCAGTGGTGAATGTAAAGGCCCATGTTGAAAAATAATGACTCTGGCATTTTTTTCTTTCTTTTTTTTTTTTTTTGGTTTTTCGAGACAAGGTTTCTCTGTGTAGCTTTGCACCTTTCCTGGAACTCGCTTGGTAGCTCAGGCTGGCCTCGAACTCACAGAGATCCGCCTGCCTCTGCCTCCCGAGTGCTGGGATTAAAGGCGTGCGCCACCACCGCCTGGCTGGCATTTTTTTCAATATTTGATTCATCACTTTATTTTTTCTCTTCTCAATATCTTTTTTATTTAAAATTTTCTGTTTCATTTTACATACCAACCACAGTTCCCACTACCTTACACCCCCACACCTTTTCTCCATACTTTCAATACAGCCCCATGTAGTCCCCTCCTCCATTCCCATCCCTCATGCCACCCTGGCCTTTTCAGATTCCAATAAAAACAGATATGACATTCTTTCCAGCATCCTGGCTCCCAAAATGTCACACATGTTATCCTTAACCCTGGTTCTGTTCAACTGGGTGAGCTATTGGCCCTCCTCAAGGTTCTAGTGGAGTGCCAGACCAAGCAATTAATACTTTTTCTGATAGTCAGTACACTGTACAGGCAGTTCATGTGCTGGCGTTTTATTGATTTAAAGACTCACTGACCCCCATTGCCAGCACCATGTTGCTCTTACAAGATGTCCTAAATCAGAGTACTGAGCATTGGTACCTGTCACATATTAGATCTCACCCCAAATTACCCACAATATTGACTTGAGGAAATGAGGTCACAGACATCATCATGTGAACAGGCAGTATGGATCGCCTAGAGCAAGCCAGGGCTCTTCACAGCAATTCCATCTGTCTCCACAGAATTTGCATAAACTTTTCCCAGAAATACCAGTTTCCCAGTGTAAACATTTGTCCCAGGCATGTGCCACTTGTGCTCCTCTTGCCCCCTTAGGACTGATTCAATGTGCAGGGGTTAATCCCCAGGGCTTGTTGCCTAGCTGGATGTCACACATCACTCCTCTTTTGACAATCTTAAATATGCTCATGTGACAATAGATATCTGTTCCTCCTTTGTTTATGCCCCTGTAATTTCTGGGGAGAAGGCCATCAATGTTATCAAGGCCCTTAAGTCAGCCATGGTAGTTACTGGGGTACCTTGGGCACCTAAGACTGACAATGGCCCTACCTATTCCTTGCAGTACTTCAATGACTTTCTAGGGTCCTGGAAGATTTTCCCATACCACTGGCATCCATACAATATGCATTATGAAGAGGAGCTAGGAGAGATCTTTATCTGGCCTTAACAGAGGTCCTTTTCCATATGAACTTTCTCAGTTTTGATGAGGAGCTCAGCCTGAACTACAAGCACTGGGCATCTCTGCCAAAGTACATGGTCCTGCCTCTGGTAAGATGAGAGATCCTATCTCCCTCCAACGGCAGCTGCTAGTCTCCCTGCTATCCCATGGGAGAGGGTATGCTTGTGTTTTTCCTCAGAGTGCTACTATGTCAATATGGGTCCCAGCAAGAGATGTGCACCTGGCCACAGATCATTCTGCTTCCACCAAGGAGGAAATAGCCCAGAATGGGTAATGTATATACTCCCCTTTCTTGCTCTCATTGACCCTCTAATGGCTGAAAACTTGTGGACTCTCACTTTTCTACATTTTGTATGATGCCTTTTGAGGTGAGGAACATTAGTTTAGCAGGCCAGAAGGTAGCTAAATATAATAAAGGTCCATGGTCAGTTAAGTTTCTATAATATTAATTACAGCTAACATACAAAGTTTTCCAATTAAATCAGACAAGAGCACAGGTTATGACCTTTGATTTATTTTTTGAAAAGGTTTGGCATGATAAAGACTGTTTGATCCCTCCTGGATATTCACTTATGTTTTGATTGATGGGGTGATATTTTTAATCTTTCTCCTTTTTAAGTATCTATAAAGCATTTCTGGCAACAACCGGTGATAACTAAGGTGACTCTACAGGTTTTAATGGTGCTTAGACATCCACCTCATAGCCCTCCACAGGATGTCGTGCATGCCTGGCTTTCTAAAATTCAAAAGGCTCTCCCCACCCAGGGTGACTCCCCCGGGATGGACACTTTTTAAGGGCTGATAATCAATGACAGGTAAGAGCTTGTTTGGCAAGCCAACCTAAGGCATGCAGAGTCCAGTTGCTGAGCACCTCTGAGGCAGGGTCAACAAGACTGGAGCAAAGAGCTATGACTCATGCTGAGCACCCATGCAATAAAGTAAAAGGGTGGATATGTAGTAAGACAGGCCCATAGGATTGAGAAAATTGGCTCAAACCATTTGGCAAGGCATGCACATAGCGTACTTTCTTATTAGCCAACCTTGAGCCTGCCTAAGGGCCTAGCAACAGGCACTTTCAGAGTTCCTAGTTGCTGTCAGAGTTCTTGATCATGAGCAGACAATGAGGAATAACTGCTCAATACCACCAGATTGGGATACAGCTTGGGTGCTGAGAGGAGGGTATATAAGGCCTTCTCCATTACTGAATAAACAAGGCTGCTGTTTACCTTCAACTGACTCCCAGTGTCTGTGTTGTTGATGCTACACCTTCTCAACCCGTCTCCTCTAGAAGGCCATTAGGATCCAGTAACACTTAGGAATGTAGAATATCATCTTTTCAATAAGATCATGTCTATCCTGTGGAGTGTAGCACCTGAAATTTTAGCTAACATGTGATGACAAGTAAAGTAAACGCAGTGTGTGCACATTTTGAAAAAAAAAAGAGATAGGTTGTCAAAGAACACAAAAAATGCTAACAAAGAAATAAAGTGTCCTTTCAGACAAGTTAATTTTCTTCTCAGAAGTTCTGAATGGATAGGGGAGACTTTAAAACCCATATTGATTTCATGCCTCACCATACCCACCTCCCAGTAGAGCCCTCACTTACCATTTTCTGTGGGGCTGAAGAACTGGTCCTTGGGTTTTGTCATAAGTGGATGGACAGATGAATATTTGAGATCCCGCCCTTGAGTATGACCTGCCTTTTTCTACCTCAATCTGGACCTTAAGTACTTCTAACTGAGTCTCATCCTGTCACAGACCAGATTTTGTTCCTTTGGGTTCTTGGATGTCTAACAATATCACAGTTCAGTCCCACCCAAGCATAACAACCCTTATCATTGAATGTAAGAGGAGGATTCAGACTCTGAGGGACTCAGAATTGCTTGACTGGGTCTGCACATTTTGCGTACCACAAGCTTTTTATGAACAGCTTTTACAATGAGACTGGGCTCAGAGCTTTCAGAAAACATAACAAGAGGACAATGAGGACTAAGGATGCCATCAAAGACTATTTTCATTAGGTTTTGCTAACTTTATACAAGCTAGAATCATCTACAAGAGACAACGTTAATTGAAAAATTGCCCCCATATTGTCCTGTAGGCAAGCCTCTGGGGGAATTTTATTGATTGGTTAATAATTGATGTGGGAGAGCTCAGCTCACTGTGTGTCATTTTAACCATGGGTGGTTGGACCTTGATTTATAAGATAGCAATTTGAGCAAGTGCCTGGGTAATTGAGCCTGTAAGCAGTGTTCCTCTATGGACCCTGCTGCAGTTCCTACATTGAGTGTCTACTTCTAATTCTCTTCATTATGAACTGTAAGGAATAATATGGAATAAATCCTTTTCTCTATAAGTTGCTTTAGATCATGTTTTTTTTATCACAAAAATAGAAACCTAACTAGTACAGAGACAATGTTTGAACACTTCATTAATTTTGTATACCCCTTTAAACCTCCCACTTCTGCTAAATTCCAGTGAGCCATGGAGTGGAGCACTAGCATCAGGGGATATTGATAGTTGCTCATCTATGATGGGTGGAAGTCATTTGGACAATAGAGTTTTAGAGTTTCCTACTCTATTTCTAGGCTAGAGCTCTTCTTAGAGAAGAGAATTGAGTGACTATACACTAAGAAAGATGGATCAGGAGTCCATATGAGACCAGAAGGTCAAGGGAGTCA
Source organism: Peromyscus leucopus (assembly GCF_004664715.2). NCBI lineage: Eukaryota > Metazoa > Chordata > Mammalia > Rodentia > Cricetidae > Peromyscus > Peromyscus leucopus. Next base: position 185,679,106 of record NC_051063.1, read on the forward strand.
CTTGGTTTTAACTGCCCCTGAAGATCATTTCTAAAATTGCCATAGCTTCTAATGTCTCATTGTGGTTGGCAGTCACAGACTCCAGAGCAAAATGAGCCTGGTATGACATCCTGGCATGTTGCTGTGAGTCCAGTGTCCATGAGATGTTGTGTTTTCCTTCTTGGATCAAAATGAATCTGCCAAATCCCATCAGTGAGCTACACTGCATGGTTATGGACTCTTCTGGGCTATAATGGACAGGGCTGGGACAGATGGACAGGCAGGGATTTCATGAGATTCTAAGATACAGGGGGCATTGTGTGAAATGAACAAAGCTTCCCACATTGTCCTCCAGGCATGAGCACTAAGAGAAACACTCCTGAAGAGTAGAACTCCTTCTAAGGGGAGAGCCTGTGCTGGGACCCCATAGAGTCCTCTCACCTGTTATTTCCAGCTCTAGAATGTCACTGTGCTCTGATATGCCAGTAGGGCTCTTATAGTAACACTTATATATTCGTGCAAAGTCCTTTGATATGTGTTTGATGTAGAACTTAGCCTTGTTCCTCCATTCCAGAGGGAACTCTCTGTCCCAAGGATCTATGCTTCCTTTTTTATGCAAGAGTCACTCCATGGCCTCTGAGAGCCCCTGACACCAAATAACCACAGGTGTGTAGAAGGCAAGCACATAGTCTGACTTAGCCCAGATGATGCGCTTTGGGAGGGTACCTGCAGGGAAATCAAAGGCTGGGTTCCAATACACTCCTCCCTCAGACCAAAGCACTTAGCATAGAGAAAGCACAGGCATCACAACATTAGCTCAAAAGTACTTTTCGTCATCCCAGTTGTGAAGAATTGATTGGCCCACCAGAGATCAAAGGGGAGGTCTGGTCTTCAGAGTGAACAGTCACATCCTGGGATGCATGGAGACACTTACCAGCCAGTACTTCAGTCCTGTGTCCTGAGACCTGAAAGAAAATTCTCTTTGAGATCTTTTCCCTTATAGCCAGGGTGGGTCTCCTAAGGTTTCCATTTGAATCAGACCTGGTTTGGATTAGGGTCCCTTACAGACTTGTGTGTCCACTCTGGCTCTTCATATCTTACCAAAGCAAAGCAACACTCTAATCATGGAGATCATGATGAGTCTTGTCAATGTTCCTAGTTCTGCTCCTGGGATGGTATGGCTGTGCTTTTTAGAACCACCAGACAGGCTGTTGTCATTCTGAGGGCAGTCCGTTCTGACATAGATTTGCCACATGAGCTCTATCACCAGAGGGCATACTTCCCTTTTTCTCTGTACTAAATGGGGCTTGGTTAATTATTGAGATCTATAGAGTATTTAGACAACATGTGTTTTTTCTCTATTCCTTACAACTTTCCACATGGCCTATGTGTTTTCCAAGCCAGAGAGTCAATACTCACAAGGAATCCATGATCATTGTACTGTAGATTGTATCTTTCTTCACATCTCTCTTTGCTTGCCTTTCACATATGGGGGCTTTGATATTTGTTTTAATTTTTTTAGATTAACATTTCCATTTGTGCCTGTTTTGGTTTAGTTGGCATATTATTTACTTTAGAAAACAAATTAGTCCTTCGAAAGTTATGGATTTATATACTGAGGGGTCAGTCTCTGTTCAGATGGTGTCACTAAAGGACAGGGAACATGAGACATGCCAACACCTCCTGTGGCTGTTTGAGCAGACCTAATTCTCTGGAACACTAGATGATTCATAATTCAGTCCTAGATAAATGGAGAACCTCTAATTTGCTGACAAATCCCAGGCTTTTGCCTGATTCCTGCTTTTTGTCTGAAGACAAATTGTCTGGACATACTACCCCGACTCAATACACCCTCATATAACATGGGTTATATGACAGTAACTTGATATGAACTTAGCTGACTGGGTCATATACGCATATATGCCAGCGAACACACACATTAAACCAGATCGACCCCTTGACACTAGTCTCTGGTGTCTGCTTCCAGGGAATCTCTTTGTGACTCAGCCCCCTGTCCCCTTCCCCCACTGAGCTGCAGGTGAGAGGGAGAAAACCCCAACGGTATACAATGGGTTCTGGCCACTCTCACTTCGCGCTCTTCTGTCTCCCGCCTACTTCATTCACCCTCCCTCTTTCTGTCTTCTAATTTTTTTTTTGGCCTCACAGAATCTGTGTGACCACGGGTTTGTAACTGTTCCTCAGAGTCTGGTAGGGTTTACTAGTTGACACACAACTGAAGATAATAACTCCTCCAAAGACTTTGCTGTGGAGCTAAGGCAGGTCTGGGACTCCATGGTGCTCACACAATGCTTGACTTCCCCATTGTTTTCAAATCCATTCACCCTCTTTATGTCTTTACACTTACAATGATTGTTGATCAGTAAGGTCTTACTTTTCAATTGGACATTTTTTCTCTTTTAAGGTTACGTTTTTCCTTCTTTGCTATCTTTCTTTGTGATTTGCTGATGTCTTTCCTTGTTTTCTCCTCTTTCTTATGTTCTTCTGTATACAGTTTCTTCATGAATACTGTGAGGGTAACATAAGACATTTCACACTCTAAATAGCCTATTTTGCATTGGTAGGAACTACAGTTTGTGGTTTCATCTTTCTTGCTTTGCCTAGACATTCCTTGATTTTGAAAGAGCCTCTTTCTGAATGGCTCATGTGTTGAGGTAAGAGCAAGTTCTGAAGAATCAAGGGCTGTAAGGAATGGGCTGATGTTGGTGGCCGGCTTGCCACCTGGAACCAGGGTGACACTCAGGCCTAGGCTGCTGCCCATGGCCATATCTAGGCCTGTGACAGCCAGAGTCTATATCCATGACCCATACTCCCACCAAGGCCATTGGCATGTCTGGATTAAGTCCACCATCTGTAGCCATTTTGGCATCCAAGTGCCATGTTGCCACTCAGGCCATGTTGATCTGAGTGGCCTGTGCTACCATCAGCAGACATGATGACATCTAGGCCTGGAATACTTCCAGGGGCATGTCTGGGTTCCAGCAGCAAAGGTCTGTGTTGATATCCACATCTTCAATAACCACTGAAAGCTATGAAGATGACTAGGGTTTGGTCAAACACCTAAGTCCATGTTGGTCTCCAAGGACCATGCTTCCACCGAGGTCATTCTAATCTGGATGACCTATGATGACACCCACAACCATGATAGCATCCAAACTGGGGATGTAGCAAGGGACCATGTCTGCATCTGTGGCCCCAGGGTCTGGGTTGATATCTATGACTCCTGATGCCATTAAAGGCCATACCAATACCTGGGTTCTGGGACATTACTTGAGGTCAGGAAAAGATCCTAGGGTCATGGTGCAACTGAGTGGTCTGCAATGCCACAAGTTGCCATAGTGATGTCCAGGCTGGGCTATAGCTAAGGGCCATGTCTTGGTCTGTAGCCCAACTGCAGCCAGGGTACTTGTTGATGTCTGTGGCTCATGATATCATCAAGGGCTATGCTAATGCCAGGGGTCTGGGCCACCACTTGTGGCAATGTTGGTGTCCATGGGCCTCACTGCCACAGGGGTCATGTAAATCTCAGTGCCCTGTACAGCCACATCAGGCCTGTCCTGGGCTACTGCCATGGGCCATGTCTGGGTTCATGGCCCAAAAGCATGGTGAGATAAGTATGGCTCATGTTGCCACAGCAGGTCATAGCAACCATGATTGTTGAAATCTAAGGGCTGTGCTGAGCCAGCTCTATCCCTCACTGCAGAAAGAGAACTGGTGCCAGTCCACCCCCATGGGAGAGGTAACCCAGGCATTTGGGAGAGCTGGCCTCACCACTCAAAAGAGGCATGGGAAAACTGGCCTGATGGCATACATCTAGGAGAGCTGGTTCTGCCCTTTGCCTAGGGTATAAGCACAGTGACCCAGACCTACTAGCTCAGGTATGATCTAGACCCATATCTTGGCCCTTAGGTTGACCTACCCTAAAAGTTGTCCCAGAGTAGTCCTGGAGTGTGCAAAGGGACTTGTCCTGTAGAATGATAACTGGAGAATCTTCATGACTCAGGGAAACAGCAGGGTAGCTGTGAGGAGTTTTGATGAGGGCCCAGTGATGATAATTTTGTTTTAACAAAAAAAGTCCTCTTTTGTGCCAACACTACCTGAAGATCCAACAAGCTGCACAAATGATAGAAGAGGACAAGAAGCTGGTGAGGAAGCTGTAGAAGTGGTCAAGGTAGGAGGATGCAGAGATTGCTCAGTGGTTAAGAGCACTGGCTGCTCTTCCAGAGGTCCTGAGTTCAATTCCTAGTACTGACATGGTAGCTCACAACCATCTATAACTTTAATCTCAGAGTATCCAAAACCCTCTTATATAGCCTATGTGGTTCCAGGCAGACACATGGTGCACAAACATACATGCAGGTGAAAAAAAATCTTATATGCATGAAAAATAAAAATGAAAAAATATATTTTAAAAAATGCTCAAAAAAAGTAAAACATCAAATGGCCATGCTACCAAATTATCTTCTTATTATTTATGTTTACTCTGGGATGCTGTCAACCTTGGTCACAGAAGCTTCTTTTTTTCAACTCTTAGCAGCCAATGGATAGAGTCATAACTAGTCTAAATTTTGGCAATGAAACTGGGTTCTCAGCACTAAATGCAGCATCTGCATTAACTCCACCACACTAATGCTCAGAAAATGTGGTGAAAGAGGAGGTGACAAGAATGTAAGAGTCTGTGGATAGGGAGGAATGCTGTGAAATGTTTTCTTTTAGACATGACATGGCCACCAGAATCAGGAACTCAGCAGCTCTGGTTATTTACACAAGACAAAGTTCCATCATATATGGGGTAGATGACTTCCTGGATCCATCACTAGCTGAAAAGCTATTGGCAGTGGACGGTTGCTAGGAGAGTGAGAGTCATCGTTTTGTGAGGATATGGGCAAGTTAAACATTCCCTTGATTTTCTCACAAGCTGTAGGCAGCCCCAAAGAAGGGAAAAAGAAGTTCCAGTCTTTCCTTTTTAATGATTTATGTTTCCTTTTCAATTGATGACCAAGAAAAATTAGAAAACTCACCACCATTACACCACCCTATTCTCTGAGAAAAAGTAGAAAATCAGATGAGAAATGGGTTAGGGGTATTGCTTCTGGAAAATACAGCATGGGTAATATTTATTTCCCCTTCTGTTAAATACAGACCAAGGAATTCTAACAATTTTCACTAGGTCCTTTTTATAAGGATTAAAGACAGCTGTTAAAAAGATTCCTTTTGCTACCCAGTTAGCCAAAGATATTAGGAAAATGTTATAAAAGTTAGAAAAATATTAAGATAAAAGAAGATCCCAATTACTGGAGTTATCTCAAAAGGTGTTTAACATCAGAGAAACGATCAGGGCAAGAAAAATTTCCTGGTGCATGGGCAGAAATCAAGCTGCCAGGACTGGCCCAACACTGAATTTCTGTAATTGTTCAACTAATCAGTTCAGCTACTACAGTGCAGATTAAATACCCAATTATCCTGTAAACAAAAAGGAAAACTGTAGTCCATATTTCCTGACTTGGACTGATAGGCATCCTGGAACCCTGCCAGGCATTCTGGAATACAGCTCTTCTGCCTATGAAGAAAACTGGGATGTCTGATTCTCATGGGTCTGACTCTTCCAGAAAAACAGGTATATACAGTCTCAGATGTGAAAGATTAAGTTTTCAACCTCCCATTGGTATAAATGAGTCAACCCATCTTTGCTTTGAAATGGACAGACACAGAGGGAGGTTACAGCATGAAACATATATGGAACAACTTTCCCAAGAGTCTTAAAAATTCACTAACCCTGTTTGATGAGACAATAAATGCTAACTTCATTCCATTCCTTCAGAGGTTTCTCAGAAAGTAAATTAAAAAGGGACATAGAGGATTGATGCAAGAAACACAGACCTTGGGGTATACAATATTGGTTAAGAAAGACCAACTGTGTGCATCATAGGCTACCTGTCTTGTCTAAGAGCTGAGAGGAATCTGTTTCAGAGTAGCATTGCTGCTATTATTCAGAACCCAACTCCAAAGACAAGGAGACAGGTTTGAGAGTACATATGTACAGCTAGTAATTGCTGCCTCTGGATACCAGAGTTTGCAGGAATAGCAAGGCCTCTATATGTCAGGATAATGGGGACACTGAGACCCTAATCTAGACCGAGACTAAACAAAAGGCATTTGAGGCTTTAAAAACAACCCTAACTTTTCTGTCAGTCCTATAACATCCAGATATCTCAAAACTATTTCATCTGTTCACAAACAAAACACATTATAAAAGGATTTTTACCAGAACTTTAGGGCCATGGAAATGACCTGTGGCATACCTGACCAAACAATTTGACCACATTGCCAAAGGGTGCCAATCTGTCTGAGAGCTGTGGTGGCTACTGTGAGTCTAATGAAAAGAGAACAAACAAGTTAACTCTGGGTCAACATCTTATACTCACAGCACCCCCACAACTGGTTGAATGGTTGAGGCCCTTCTCTGAGAAACTGGCTGTTTAAACACTATGTGATCCAGTAACAAACTTTATTCCCAAACCACCCTTGAGTCTGACTTGAGAAATCACCACTATCAATCTTGCTACCCACTCGCCTGATGACAACCTGCAGGTACTCATTCATGACTAATACAAGATAAATGAAGAAACCAGATATGTGAGAGCTGCAGCAGTTACTTTAACCAAAAAAAAAAAATTAACTCAAGCTGGTACCTCAGCCCAGAGAGCAGAACTGATGGATCTGACCCAGGCACTTAGGTGGGGTAGAAAAAATTTCACTACCGTATACTTGACCAGTTGCTATCTTTTACTACTGATCATGTTCACCATGAGAACTATAGAGAAAGAAGGCTTCTCACCAGTGGGGAAAAAGAACATTTAAAAACAAAAGAGAATCTTGGCCCTTTTAGAGGTTATTTGACTTTCCCTGTGAATTGCTGTCCTCCACTGCTAAGGGTATCAGAACAATGACTCCCATGAGACAAGACATGCCAAGGACAAGGATCTGGTTGCCTTGCAAAGGGTTCTATGACCACTGGGGCCTAAAGATACTCTAATAACATGCTCTGACTGAGTGCTATCTGAGACTCCATAGTAAAGAACAAATGGACAGATCAAACTTTGATGGAAGACACCAAAGGGAAAGATCATTGTCAAGGTCAAGACTCTTGTAACTGACCTCCACCAGGTTGCTCATCTGGGGTTTTCAAATCTTTCTGAGTTGCTCAGATCAAGATATGTTATACTTAGACTGGAGAGCCTAGTGGGAGATGCCTCTGAGAGATGCCAGGTTTGTGCTCAAGTAAATCCAAAACAGAGAGCCTTTCCTAATAAATGGTTCAAATGAGAGACCAAATGCCCCATCAAATTCTGAGAAATCAGACTTTACCGAGATTCAGCCTGTCAGGGGAAGATACAAGCACTTGCTACTTTTTATAGGTACCTTTTCTGGGTGGGTAGAAACTTTTCAAATAACCTTAAGTTCCTCCAGGAACTAGTGCCGCACTTTGGCCTTCCCCTGATAATGGGGTCCAACAATGGCCAAGCTTTCATATTTAAAACTTCTCCATTAATAGCTAAAGCTTTAGGCATAGACTGAAAACTTCATTGTACATATAGACCTCAGAGTTTGGGGCAGGTTGAAAGAACAAATAGGAAATTAAGAGAAACTGTAATAAAATTCTCAGTAGAGTCCAGGGAAGGGTGGCTAGACCTTCTTTTGCTTTGATTTTGGCCTCTTGCACCCTGTATAATGAAGTGTTGCACCCTATGAGATTATGTTTGGAAGACTTTCCACACTGCTCTCATTGGCAAAAAGGCAACAGAACTGCCAGTCCTTGAAAAAGGCTATTTATCAGACTATTTTGGAGACCTAGCTGACCTCTGAATGTACCATCACTTCCCTTTGTTTGAGCCTGGTGATACCACCTGGTTCAAGTGGGTAACCAAAGGAGTACTGAAGCCAACTTAGAAAGGACACTGCAAGGTTTCAACTCCTACAGCCATGAAGGTAGCTGGCATTACACCATGGATCCACCACACTCAGGTCAAGAATGTAGAAGCCACAGTGCTGCTGCCAAGTGGAATATCTCCCAAATTATGGACGTATCAAAATCAAGGTTTCATTGGGCCACAGGCCCCTGCACTTCCTGCCCCCTACCTCCTCCTGAGTTCTATGATTGTTGTAAATATAGGCTTAGGGTCCAACTCCGTCTGTCCTTAGACCTGGACCTGGGGACTGAGGAAGACAAATATAGGGAAGGTGTTAGCCAATGTGGCTACCGACCAGCAACTCATATTATCTTGACCTTTGCTGACTGATGTCCACTTTAAAATGTCTGCTTGTACTGGAGAAAGGAAAGATGTAGGCATTTATCTTTTGAGATAGGAATACAAAATTTACAAGTCTATTAGCATGCATCGCTTGATGTTGGCTTCTAATGTTTTGTGTGTTGTTTGTTTTTGTTTGAGCATTGTATCAGACACATGATATTGGTCATAAAATTAAGAATCTAAAATTTTTTTAAGAAAGATTCTGGCTATTGGAAAACCTGGGAACTCAGACTCTATGACACAGGAAGGAACCATGAGAATAGAGTTAATCATTCCAGACCAGATATTGGCTAAGATTGCTTATTATGCTTATAGATGCTTACCTCTGTAGTTCATAGGAAAAGGAACTAAAAGAATGTCAGGCCATTGGCTGAAAAAAAAAACTCATTGTGACTGGGGGAAGCCAAGATTAACATTAGAGGACTTAAAAAGTTCTGAAACTTTTCTAAACCTAAACATTCCTCCTTATTCTGATGTCCTGCAATTCTGCTTTACGGGTTAATGTATCTGCATATAATACTAACAAGCTCTTGGGACTATTGAACCTTCTCTGATGCTTTCCAAATTATGTAGAGCAGTATCAGGACCTAGAAGTACTAAAAGTTTTCATCTTTCAATTTAAGTATTCCTTTGCATAAATGATCCTACAAAATTGGGAGACTTATACTTACTTCTCATGAGATAAAGGAAACTATATGTGGCTTAGAGAGAAACCCATCATTTCATGCTAATTGATCAGGAATAATTAGAGTAATTTTTTTCTGTGTTTGGAGAATACTTCAAAAAGAGAAAGAGACAAAGACATAAATAATTAATACCAATCTCTCTTCTTTTTATCCCTCCTAGATAACTACACTGCTATCAGAACTGACTGGAACTTTAATTTTTATTCTGATTGGATTAATAGTAGGGCCTTGCATCTTGAACTATAGTTCAAGCCAATTAGGTAACAATTCAACAAAAAATAAGGGTCCTTGGGACCAGATCCACCTCTTTAAAGCAGGATGAGTCTAGAATTTGACTCATTCAGACCAGTGGGGAATGTAACAGGGCCCCAGACCTTTAGTCAGATGCCAGACCTTAACACAACTCACTCCACAATGGAACTAAAATTCATGTCATAAAACTCAGCACATAAACAGCACCACCATCCAAAATGAAGACAAAGACCTAATCCATCAAAGTCTATAGTTCTAGGAAAGTCTTTAAATGTACTAACTTTGCATTTTGGCATCTGTAGTTCTGCTTCTGGCAAACTGTTCTTGTTTAACTGAAGTATGTCAACCCAGAATAAGGTTCTGTGCATAAAACCCAACTAAGAAAGGCTCAGTGCTACACTGGGATCCCAAACATCCACTGTAGATGCCATCCAGCTTGCAAAGAATTTCTATTGGTTTAAAATCATGTCTGAATAGTTGCCTCTGGTTTGTACTCGTAACAGTAGTCACCTTATACTCTCACCATCATTATCTTTCCCACTCTGAAAGACTGTATAAATGGATGCAAACCATGAGCAGAAATATATCCTTCCATCCTTTATTTTCTCTCAAGTGTTTGGTAACAGTCATGAAGAAAATAATTTATATAGTGAGGGTTATAATTTTTATGAAATTTCTTTTTGATATTTTGGTTTGTAGTTCTGGATATCCATCCTAGATATTCTTGCATGCTGCATATGCCATTCTCACTCCTAACCTTCATGTTACATAACTCCTGTTATTACTCCATGTAACACAAAACCCTTGATGGCACTCCTTTAGTATTTGTTTGACCCAGTTATGTGTTCATTTCTATTCTATATGTGAAGGACACAAACATACATTTGCAACTAGGAATGAATGGCAATACTATTTATTTTAAGAATCTAGTCCTGCATATTTGGTGTTCCATGGGCCTCTTGAGTTTGGATAGGGATCTCTTTTTGCAGATTTTAGAAATTTTATTCTATGATTTTATTGGAAATATGATCTATGCTTTTGTCCCAGAGTTTTTCTTCTATGCCTATAATTCATATGTTTTATATTTTAATGGTATATAATTGTTGCATATTATTCTGTTCATGTGCTTTATGTTTTTATGACTTTCACACATAGAAAACATTATATAACATTGCATTTATCAGAATATTTTCCATTGTTAATGATACAAATTGAGCCCAATGATATATAAATCATTTGATATACTGTGAATAAGTGAGATTTATGAAGTTATGTACATGTAGATGTGGAGATGGCAGTTGTCCATGTCCCACAGTCATTCATCCTGAACACTCTCAGTAAATTAGGGACAGAAAATATCTTCAGTCAGAATAAGGATCTGGCTGCCTTAAAAGTGAGTTCCTGACAGGAACTCTGCAAATGAAGAGAGGAGAAGGCAACCTTTTTCTGCTTATGGTCCTACATCTGTTCTGTGGCCTACCCAGAACCCTCCTCTTATCTACCTGTAATGTTCTGGGTTCTAGTGAAGGAGGTATGGTGAACATTCTTGAAAAGACTCTTGTTGTTCTCTCTCTGTGGGGGGGACCTACTCTAAATGAATCTCCTTCAGATACTCTCCATTCTAGCCAAGAATTCTATTTTTTATTTATTTTTGTGTATAGGTATTTTTCCTACAGTCATGCCCATGCAACACTTGTGTGTCTATAGAGAGCAGAAGAGGGTGTTAGATCCCCTAGAACTGGAGTTACAGACCATTGTGAGGCACTATTTGAGTACTGGGAATTGAACCTATGTTTTCTGGAAGACTAACATGGGCTCTTAGTTTAGCCATCTGTCCAGCCCCCAAGAACTCTGCTTCATGCAAGACCTTGAATAACCCTTTGAGCTCAGATAGTTTAGGACCACCTCACCTCACATGAGAAGCTTCACAGGGACACTGGTATTTGACAAAAGACAAAAGGTCAAGCTTTGACAAAATAGCACCAGTAGGCATTCCCCCAATAGCTTATGATATAAAGCTCATGAAAAATTGTTTATTGGACTGTTGATCTTGAAACACTGATTTTAGAACAAGGGTTGACGGACCTGTCTCTCCTTGGATAGAAAAAAGCATCCACCTGCCTCCATGACTGACTTAAGAGGGTCACATTCTTTCCTGAGGATGCTTTGGAGCCTGGGTGCACTGAGAGGTAGGGTATGATGGGAAGCTTTCTTAGAAGGAAGAAAAGTGAGTAAGGGGCTGCCAACCTTGTTCTGAGACTCTCTGTGAGGACCTAGGTCTCTGTTTGCTCTGAATTTTCTCTCTCTTTTCCTGTATTTGGACTCATTTTCCTTGAGATCCCTCACCATCATCAGAGCCATCACCTCCTGGGCTTCCCCAGAAGAGTCTGGGAAATTTGGATCCCTGACTAAATCTGCTTGGCTTCTCACCCATAATCAATATGTTCAGGGCCTCAGTAGGCTCTGACATTCCAGTAAAGAGGTTGTATGTACAGAGCATCTATACCAGCTGTTTACATGGAAGCTGCTTACAGAGCCTAGGGGCAAGTTGGCATAGGTGAACCCTGCCTGAGTTCAATGGTTTGAATAAGGCCACTTCCCCATTCTTTGAATATATCAAATCTGTCATGGTTGATGTCAGAGCAACACTGGAGAATCAGGCTGTCTCCAGGGACCAGGATAAAGCTTTACTGAGTCAGCAGGTAGGGTTTTTTTGACTGCCCTGCAGGGAAGATGGGCTAGATATTAAGGAGTGGGATCCTATAGAAATATTACCCCTCCCAACTGTGATCTGTAGATGTCACTGTCCTCCACATTCAGGGACTTTGGACCAGGAGCTAGGAGGTATCTTATGCCACTGAGGGCCTGGGACTCCCCTGGGTTACATGATTGATGGCAAAAGGCTTAGGGTCTCAATGGAGAGGAGGGTGTGCAGAGGAAGGAAGGAAGGAAGGAAGGAAGGAAGGAAGGAAGGAAGGAAGGAAGGAAGGAAGGAAGGGATGGAGGGAGGGAGGGAAGGAGGGAAGGAAGGAAGGAAGGAAGGAAGGAAGGAAGGAAGGAAGGAAGGAAGGAAAGGAAAAATGAGCCTTGAATTCTGTGTCTCACACCATACTGTCCCCCATGCTGTTCGTTAATGTGCTCAGGATCTATGGCTCCCCTCACCCATCACAGCCAGGATATTTTCTATGAACTCTGAAAAGCCATTCACTTGAGAGCTTTAGAATTCCTTACATGTGATCAGGGGATCCAGGGTGTCACTGTGTACTTACCACAGTTGATGGCTACTCAGGAAAGAGGCATAACATCTGAGTGTCCACTTCTGGCTACAGGTGACAAGACCCACATGGAATAGGGTCTGGGACTGCCCCACAGATTTTATAAACTGTATTTATGAACCAGGAGAACATCTTATCTCTCTTAATCAGAGTGAACCTGTAATATCTCTTCTGTGAGATATACTGGAGGGTTACCTTCCTCCCTGAGGTCAACACAGCACTAGATATGACTTTCAGGATGGACTTACTATAGATACCTATAATAGAACTCAGTGTTATGTGGGCTAATCCCACTCACCATTTTCCAGGGCTAGGCTGTAAAAATGAGTCCTCCTGAAAACATACCCTTTCCTGAGGACAGAGTTTTGAGATGGAATCCTTGTCTTACCTGTCATAACCACCTCCAAGGATCTACTGTGCAGTGGCCAGCCAGAAGGGGATTGATGTTAATAGCAATATCTCCCTGTATGCTGCTTTTAAATGAACAAGATAAGGAACTCTGAATGAACTGTTCAAATGTCACTAAGGTCACGATTTAGTATGATCTGATGCCTCTCTGAGCCAGAACCTTCTAGGTGAGAGTGATTCCCTCTTAAAACCCTCTCTAAGGCCTACCCTTTTCAGAAGTGAAACAGAGGAGGAGAAGTAGATGTGAGGAAAGGGGGAAGTGGGGGAAAGGAACTGGGAGGAGAGGAAGGAGGGGAAACTGCATTGGGGTTGTAAAAACAAACAAACAAACAGCACATTAAGTAAAGAAGATAGTGGATAAGGAGTGCCACTGTCATGAGGGCACTCTCCAAGTCTTCTCACACTGAGACATTCAGGTAGAATATTCTTTCCCTTAAAAGATGTCATATACAGATAGACTTTTAGATCTAGGTTTACCCTCCTTTTCCAATTAGGACCACATCTGTTTTACTTTAAAATGAGGGTCATTGTCTGAATTTCTATCTCATATATCATCTAAGATTTTCAGAAAGCTACCAGTTTGGTCCTAGAACATTTTCAAAACCCTGCAGTAAGAATCCCATTCAAACAAATACATATGGAACACTTTTTCACCATGTAGCTGTAGTGTTAACAGCACGGTGAATATGGAAACAAGAGACTAGCTCAACGTGGAACAAATATGTGACAGTATGACTTCCAATAATCACTGTGAAGCCTAGTATTTCTACCTGCCTGTCTTTCTTGATGAATTTCTCTAGCAATACATTTCATTTGATAAGTATTGTCTTGAGACTTTAGTTGACAAGTAATTTCACTATACACTAACTCAGCAAATACTGTAATTTTTCCCATATTTTGTTTTTGAAGTTGAAGCAAGCTATTTCTTCATTTATTTAATGTCTTTTATTCTTACTATAAGGTTTGTATAATTTTATTCAAATAAGTCTCATGTCCTCAATTAAATTTTTAAAAAGACTCCCTATTGTGTCTCCTTTACCCCTTCTATCCAGACTATCCTTACTATGTGGAGTCTTACCATGGCTGTCATCAACCAGCCCTGGAGATGCTTTGACAATGTGGTATGGGGAGACATGAGCAAATGCCTAGTCATTGCAAATGGGGCAGTGATTACTGAAACAAAGACAGAACTAGAAATGAATTGGGCAGGTGTGATGGTTATAGAAAATATGCAGCTAAATTGAGACAAGTAAAAAATTATGAATGGTCTTTCTTTATTCTTCTCATTCATTGAAGTGTATACTAACGTTGTGTCATATTTAAAGAAGTTCTTTACCTTTTTTTCTTAAGATAGGGTTTCATTTTGTAGTATATGTCATACTCAAACTTATAATCCTCCTGACTCAGTCTTCCAAGCACTGGTATTGCTGAGCACCATGTTCCTGTTGGCTATTTATATAAAATCCTCATTATTACAAAATTTCTTTAGAAATTCCTCTGGTTACTCAATATAATGTTACTTTTGGTGCAGGATATTTAGCCCTTGTTCTGTAGCATCCTAATAATGAATATGCCACTGAGATGCATACTCAGCTTTGTGTCATAGGTTTCAACGAGCTGTGTTTTCAACTTTGTTTGAGACAATTTGGCTTTTCGTACATTGTCTTCATTGATGTAATGGTTGTTAAGATGTGTGCCATTTTTCTTTACCCTCATGGGAGGACTTACCCTTTTTGAGAAGGGTATGAGGGGTAGGATGGAGGGAGAAAACAGGAGGAGGGATGGAAGGGGGAATCTGTGGTTGGTATGTAAAATGAATCAAAAACATTTTTTTAAATAAAAAAGTGTGTGCCTTAATTCTCATTTATTTGTGAGCTTTTCTGAATCCCATTTAGTAATAGTTTCTAATTTCATTTTGTTTTGGTCTGAAAAGATATGTGGTCTGATTTCCATCTTTCTAAACTTGTTCAGATTGGTTTGGTGATCTTTGATGGCATGTCTTTATTAAAGAGTGTTATGGCTGTTCTTGAAAAGATCCACATTTTTTACAACAATGAGAAAGTTCTCATTTGTCTGTTGGTCCATCTGATCTGCAGTGTTGCTCATGTCCACTGTTTCCTTACTGATGCTGTGTCTGGATGTACTGTCAAAGTTGACATGGAAGTCTATTATTATTGTGTTGCTGTCTGTAGTGTTTTGAATGACAATGGCGTGCATAGGTGATGCTCTCTTTGCTTGATCTCACTCTCACTGGAAAGTTCATTTCTTTGCAGGCATTAGAGCCTACATCATTGGGATTCCGGCATATACTGAAGACCAGCTGGGGTATCCAGCTTAGAGGACTCAGCAACTACTGGATTATTGGAATTCCCATTAATAAACTATATTATGGGTATTAGAGCAGCTACACTTTCAATTGTGAAGCCACTGTTATGGAGCTGCCATGAGATGTTTGCATCTTTTTGTAAGTAGAGCATCTGTAAAATGCATCTATCAGTTTTGTTCTTCTAGAGAATCCTGAATTACACAGCCTGAAAATAGAAACATGGCTGTCTGAAGGAATGGATGAGTGAAAATAGTGGAAGGGGCATGAAAGAGGGAATGTAAATCTAGTCAAAATTCTTGATTCAGAATAGTATATAAATGTTATGAAATCCATTACTATAAGCAGTGAATAACAACATTGAAAAAGAATAAATATTATGTTTTATTGAAAGTACTTGCAATTTTATCAGTCAATACAAATACATTGCTTTAGAAGAGACTCAGTCCTATATGTACTATGAAACAATTAATTTAAATAATCTATAAGCATTCTTATCTGCCCTTAATTATTAGAATGTGTAAAGCAAACAGATTATTAAAGTAGCTTATGTAGTTCATATATTTTCCTAAATTATGAACAATTAATATAAAAAGTTCAAGTATATTGAGTCTATTAGTGATTGTTGTTTTAAAAACCTTGCTGATAAAATTTTTAAGTCCTGTCTCTGAGGATAGGGGTCCTTCTGTTTTCTGTGAATAAGCACTTCCCAAAGTGATGCCATTTCAAACTCACTTCCCTTCTTGAAACTGCCAACCTTTTATCAGGGCCTCCACTTAATGGACTCTCTCAGAGAGGCTTATGCTTATTCCAGGCCCTTAACTTGGATTTTGAAGCTGCTAAATTCTGATCAGAATGGCAATAGAATGCCAAAGGATGAAAACTAAGAGGAGAGGATATGTGTACTTCCACTCTGTAGAAGACCACATAGAGGCTTCTCACAAGCCCTGGAAGGATGGCCTGAGAGCTCTCAACCTGGAACTTTTGGCCAGGGAGCTGAGGGATTTCAGTTTCTTCATCCTTAAACAAAATGAATCATTTATATCTTCTATAACAGGGACACTAGAGGGTCAATTTATCTCCTGGGGACAGTTTGGACTCTTCTGGGTCATTAGTGATGGTGTCCTGGATAATACCAGAAGGAAGATTAACCAGGAGCCTAGGGATCATTGTTGCCAAATCACTGCTCTTTTTACTTCTCTCCATTAGGTCTCACTACCTCTCACACTCTGGCTCAGGAGACCTCATCTCCATCCAGCCACCTTCCATCTGCAGCTTTCTTTGGAACAAAGAAACTCACATTCAGGGTTCAAAATAATTGAGAAAGTGTTGAGGCTTCCTCACCTGAAACCAGGAGATTCAGGGTTCAATGGATATTAACCATGCCTGTGGCTTGTTCTTGGTGTAAGTACAGCATCTGTCTGTTCATGGTCGCTCAGAATTGCTGGACCCAGATCGAACCTGACTTATGTATGGTGGAGTTGATGTGAGGAGTTGTATTATCCTTTGTTGGCCAGAATCAAGCTTTGGAATCTCTACTGTGACCCATACTGATGGATATGATCCCTACCACGGTCACCATAGGACAGGATGGAGCTGACAGGCTAGGGTTATGATAATTATCTAGAAGAAATGAGACAATATCACCAGGACTAGGCTGTGATGAGGGACCTTGGGAACAGAACCTATTCCTTCATGATGATACGGATGGTAATAGAACCACTGAGTGTCCTCTCAAATGTCACCATCCTGTCAATTGGGTTACCACACATGGACACAACAGCAGGGCTGTGACAGCAGCAGTGGTATCATTCTGTATAGTGAACTGTCATGAACGTAATAGTGAATTGGCCTTGTTCCTGAGAGTGTGCTCAGCTGACCTTTCTAATGCAACTGACCTTCCTTCTTTGCACAGTAGGTGCCTTTCAGTTGCCTGATTCCCCTAACACTGGATTGTCATTGAACTCTTCTTGGATATCACAGAGCCTGGCTCATCCCAATAATGCGTTTGGAGGATGTTTCTGTAAAGACATCAGAGGGTAAGCCCCATGACACTCCTTGGCCCCTCTCCCAAGCATGTTTCCACTCCTCTTCCCAGAATCACACTCAACAAGTCTCTGTGCTCCAGTTTGAGACTCAGGGCCTGAGCCTAAACCATGATGCTGGAATTTAAGGAAGACTCATCTGCAGCTCCTTGCAGCCTCTGTCCCAGACTCAGACCTGTAATTGATTTCTCTGTGAGAGCATTGTATTCATATGCTGCAGGCCAAATTTAACTGAGCTTCCTGAACCTGCATTCCACAGGGATCAGATAGGCATGAGACACTATCCACACAGCTTTGTGTTACCTTCATCCTTTTAATACTGACCAAAGATGAGAAAACCAAGGGGGTGGAAAGCATGCTGCCCACTCTGACAGCTGTAGCTTTGAGAGAGGAAACCCCAGTGTCATGCTGGATATCAGAAAAGGAAGTGTGATGTTAGAACTACATCTGCCTTCTTATTCTTACAGCTGTGGACCTTGGAATGGGAAAGTCCATTCTCGAGCCTGGATCTGATTGGACCAACTGAGGGCTCAGGGTGACCTGAAGAGAGAGAGAGACTCTTAAGCTCAGAGGTGAGTTTTCTCCTAATGTGAAAATCCTTCCTGCCAGGCTCTACTCCCAGTCCTCAGGCAGGATGTAAGATCCACTCTGAGTCAGCCTACAGCCCAACTCTCACCAGGCATCATGTTTTTAATAAATTCCACTAATGGAATTTCAATGTCAGTATTTTCCATTTGAGACATGAATATGTACTGTGCAGTTGGAGGCACACAATAACAATGCACCATGATCTAGAAAGCCCCATCCCTTTTACATCTCAGAACTAGACCAGCAGATGGATAGTGGATACCACATGGTCAATTTCTCAGGATATCCCATCATGACAGGAGCATGTTTTAGAGAACATAGCTCCCTCAAGAGGTGGTCCTCTTTCTAGTCTGTTCTCAGGTATTTTGTTATAGCTACACAACACTGACTAACAAAATGCACAAAGTGAAGCTGCTCTTCCCTATAGCCTCACAAACCTTTTTCCTTGATAGTGAGTTTTTGTACTAGAACCATGAAAGTATACTCATAGTTACTGCTCCATCCTGGGTCTTTACAGCCTATTTCAGAAAACCATGCATGTTGTCTCAGTGGTCAGGCTGTACTTCACCATACCACTGAGCTGTAGGTTATTGTAGAAAATGATGTTTTGCCTAAACAGGAGACCCCAGCCTTTGATGTATATTGCGGTCTTTCTCTTTCTATTATGCCTTCAGTTTGCAAGTAGTTTTTGTTTGATAATTGTAAATTTGATATTTTCTGTACATTAGATGGGCAGAACATTCCCATGGCTCCCAGAGCTCCCGCTGTAGGCTTTAGAACATTTCTAGTCCACTGTTTTCTTGTCTATCCATGCGGCTGTGGTAGAACTGAGTAGAAGGGCATGGAAGACAACACATCCATAGGATGCAGAATGAATGGGGAGGAGTGCCCTTTCTCACAGTCCTGCTTGAAGGAACATCATCTGAGCCCCCAGATTAGTCCTGAGGATGTATGGAGCAGAGGGTTCAGTCAGTGTCCATCCAGTCTGGACAAATATTCTGCTGGGCTTTGAGATTATCTTCTATTTCTTGTGATAAACCATGGAGCTGGCAGGGCCTGCACAGTGGATATAGGGTTGAAGTTACTGTTTCTCTGAAAAGTTTCCAAAATGAAGTGAATTTGAGGACAGAAGATTCATATAGGTTCATGGTTCAGGTGACTCCAAAAACATGGGTTGGAAATATTGCTCTTAGGTTGGGTAGACTAGTATGGTATGACTCCAAGTTGTGAGAGAGGATAGTACTCAAATTAAAGGTGAAGCAGAGAGAGATGCAGTAGTTGAAACAAATGTCTTTTTCAATGGCATGCCTACAGTGACTTAACTTCCACTATATGCCACTTCACCAAGATTCAACTATAGAGCAAGTGTAAGAATAAAATGGTAAAAGCAGCCTGAATCTATACGCCAGTGGAGATGTTTATAATCACTCAATTTTGTTTGTGTTGATGACTACTGTGTAATACTTGTGTGTGTGTGTGTGTGTGTGTGTGTGTGTGTGTGTGTGTGTGTGTGTGTCCTTACAGCAGGAAGGGTTTTCTACTCTGGTGTGAATTTCCACACACCGCAGATTGGCACCACCAGACATCCCAACATCAGCAGAGGTATCCCTGGGTCATAACTTGGCCCAGCCTATAGACGAGACAGTAGATACACTGAGGTTTGAGAGTCATCATTATCTATGCCTGTTATAGTCTAGCTCGGAAAAACCCTCTAAGCCCAAGTTTTTGAGGCTTGGTCTGCAGCATGTCTTAACTGGAAGTTGGTAAAACTCTTTATGGGCAGTCTAGATGAAGGTTTTAGGTCACAAAGGGGAGTTTTTCAGTCACAAAAGGGAAAGTGAACCAGAATGGATGAGCGAAAACAATTTCCATTTTAGACAATATTGAATGATAGCTTTCTTGGCTCTTGTAGTCCTTCATTTTAGGAAGTAAAGACATGACATATTTTATTACTGTAATATTAGATGATGCATCTCTTAACACATAAAAAATGCCACCATACTTAATATACAATTGAGTTTGCTGTGGAGAAGCCTGTGCATTCTTTAACCAAGTATCAATTAATTTACTGTCTTTTTTGAAAGAGGTTCTATGTAGTCTAGGATGGACTTTAACTCACTATGCAGCTAAAGATCCTTTCCAGCATAGATAACAGACGTACGCCACTATACTTGGCTTGATGGAGTGTTGACGAATCATTCTAGGATGTTCCATATTCTAGGCAAGCATTTTGCCTACTAAGCTAGATTTCTTAGGAGGTAAGTAAATGAGTATAGTCCTCCAGGTAGTATTTTCCTATTTTCAAAAGTCTATAAAAAGGACACCGTGTTATTTCAGGAGGGTTTTTTTAAGTTGTAAAAAGCAAAAGGAAATGCATGACTCAACTTACACTGTTTCCTGTTAGCATCAGTTAGTCTGTGAAGAACCCATGTTCACCTAGCTGTCCAGTGAGAAGTGATTCAGGCTTCACCTTTGCCTCTCTACCCTACATCATTATTTTTGTGGTCCTGTTGAGTTGGGGATTGTCCTATATCCAGCCTAGTCTGACATGATGGGATTGCCATGGCTGTCTGAAAAGAGCATGTATCTTCTGCAATACATTTGTTAGAAGCTGGACAAAGCTGGCACATAAGGAGGATGTGGTCACCATGGCCCCAGTTCACACTCTGCAAAGATCATTGCAGGCTCACCACAAAGCTTCTGATCACCTTACTTGGTGGGTGTGGGAGTACATGGGAACTTTCAGAAGTAACTTTATGTTTACCATAGCACTGACCATAGCTCAAATGAAACCTATCACCCACCAATGTCTCTACAAAAATATCTATGAGCTACAGTCATGGTGATGTGCACAGATCTCTTAAACTCCATCTTCTAGCATATATGTATTGTGTCCCATGTGGCAAGCACCTTGACATTTTCAAATCATCCATGATGGATTATAGAACACATCACTATACCATACACTCTAAAATTTGCCAGGACAGTGTGTGTGTTCAATGTCCTTACTACAAGGAGTAATGTAAAAAAGATGAATGACAACATCATTGATAATGAAGGTATTAGTTTAATAGATTTTGATACTTATTCCATAATGTAGTTTCCCATGTCTTTTAGGATTTCCTAGAGAAACAGCCTGTGGTCCAGTTAGCCTAACAATGAATGTTTAAGGATTGAAAGGCTAAGAATCCAATCATTTTATAGTGCACAAGGCTATGTGTCTCAGCTGCTCTTCAGTTTATGCAGAAATCTCCAAGCAAGGGCCTCTAATGCCAGAGGAGAAATGGAATTTCAAGGAAGAGAAAAGAAAAGCAGGTAAAGTATGGAGGTTTGTGTCTGTATTAGGATGTATGTTCACCAGATGACACTAAAGTATCTTTCCCTACCAAAACCACTATATTGTACCGATTTTGTGAGAAGTGAAAGTAAGGTGGCCTAAGGAAAGACATTCAGTGCTGAGTAACCTAATAACTCTGTTCCAAGCAAAGACCAAAGGAGGGGTGTATTACCAGGTTCACAGTCACTGACGATTCAGAGAGGAGGGTGATGATGTGAGCCAAGCTGTATCTGTAGCTTATACAAGGGTGACTCTGCATTTTCATGCTCACTCACTGCACAAGTGCCTCCGGGATAGGTAAGAGACAGACGGTAGGACAGAGAGGTTGCAGATGCCCCGTTGTTGTTTCATTCTTCAGGGCTCTGGTTCGCAGCAGGAAGAATGGAGCTGGGCAGGGAAAGGTTCTCAGTAGGCAAGATCCCTGTGAGGGATCACAGCTAATGGAGTAGAATATGCAGTGCCTTGAGGTCGGATGTGAGGAATATTGATAGTGGAGAGATGGCAGATTTGGAAATGAGTTGAATTGAACCCTTACAAGCCTAGAGAAATGGCTCAGTGGTAACGAGTACCAGCTGCTCTTGCAGAGAACTCAAGTTCAGTTTCCAGCAACAACATAGTGACTGAGCTGTCTGCATCTCCAGACCCAAGGTCGTCGACTTCTGCTTCTGGCCTCCTTGGGCACTGTATTCATGTGGTGCATGGCTGCCTGCCAATCATCCACACAGACAACAACAACAAATGAAATTATTCAGAAATGAACCATTACAAAATGTGAAGTTTACGCACATTTCTTCATATACACAGCACTCCGAGTTATCACTTTAGAGAAAGGAAAGAATACCGTCTCACTCAGACAAGTTAAAAGGAAATGGTGGTTTATTTCTACCACCAACATAAGGTGGAGACTTGCCTTTGAAAGCGAGTTACTGATAATAACTTTGAGAGCCCAGACCCTGTTCCTATTCTGCTTCCTGATTGTGAATGCAGTGTGACCAGCAGTCTACACTCCGAGCCAGGATGCACTGTGGTATCCCACATTAGCTGTAATCCAAAATAAGCTCCTCCTAATTTTGCCTCATGTTACTGTGTCACAGCAATGAGAAAAGAAACAACACAGCAATATCTTAATGTATATAAAAATAGAAACAATCACCAACACCTCCCAGGTTAGAAAGAAGGAAATATTATCCCCTCTCTACCCATTCTCATCATTGTATTTGAAACCCCAAACTTTTTCTCTAGAAATTTCAGATCTTACACTAATCTGTTGGATGGATTTGTGATTTATGTGAGAGGCAGGGATCTGTTTTCACTCTTTCTTTTCTTAAAGTTTATCTATTTATTATGTAAACAGTGTTGTGCTGGCATTTATGCCTCCATGAAATAACACAGCACCAGATCTCATTATAGGTGGTTGTGAGCCACCTTGTGGTTGCTGAGAATGGAACTCAGAACCTCTGGAAGAGTAGCCAGTGCTTTTAACCTCTGAGCCATCTCTCCAGCCCCCTGTTTTTATTCTTCAAAATTTGGAAGTCATTATCTCCAGCATCATCAATTAAATAGTTTTTTTTTATTCTGTGAAGTATATTTGACATTTCAGTCAAAATTTAGGTGGGTTAAAAAATAAATGGATAATTTCCTGGCCATCAAATCTGTTTTTTGGTCTCCATGTTTGTACAGTGACTATATATATATATATATATAATCATATTGAGGCATATTGGTATGTACATGAGGAAGAATGTGATGGTTCTATTCATATACACAGTTTAGTGATCAATTCAAGGTAGTTAGCATGCCCATTATCTTGAACTTTCATCATTTATTTATTATCCACCAAAAATGGGAGGACAGGGTAACCAAATTTTATCAGAAATTTTCTGGCTACTGGTAACTTTTAGTGCATTCTGCACAAGTCAAACACATTAGTGATAAACTCAGAGTCACCAACATTCATCAGCGTTGCATTAAAGAAAGGAAACAATGACAACATCATTTCAATTTTCAGATCAGAGCAACTTAGTTTACCTTCACAGAGCTTGACCGTCCCTGTCAACAATCTGCCATGGAAGGAGAAGGTCTCATTGGGTCTTAGCCCTTACTGCTGAGCACTTGGTTATTGATACACTGTGGTCAAGGAAGGATCATTGTCTTAAGTTGTGTAACTGCCGAGCTTGCCAAACTCCAACAGATAACTCAAACTTCTAGTCACACAGATGGCCCTGGATAAACTCAGTGAATCACAACACAAAACAAATGGACATGAACAGAAAGAAAGAAAGAAAGAAAGGAAGAAAGAAAGAAAGAAAGAAAGAAAGAAAGAAAGAAAGAAAGAAAGAAAGAAAGAAAGAAAGAAAGAAAGAAAATTGTAGGGAAGAGGGGGTACCAGAGAAGTGTATGGGAGAAAGAAAAGTGAATGAAATTGTATGAAACATGTATGAAATTGTAAAAATACAAATTTAATTAGTAAGATAATAATTTTTAAAAATAAAGGAATATGCCGGGCGGTGGTGGCACACGCCTTTAATCCCAGCACTCGGGAGGCAGAGGCAGGCGGATCTCTGTGAGTTCGAGGCCAGCCTGGTCTCCAAAGCGAGTTCCAGGAAAGGCGCAAAGCTACACAGAGAAAACCTGTCTCGAAAAACCAAAAAAAAAAGAAATACAAATCTTCTGTTTGGAGGAGTTTGAAAAATAGCAAGTTCAGATTTGGAATCTCCTTGTCTTTTCTCCCTTAACCCCATACCCCTACCACACCCCACCTGATCCTCATCTCCATGTTCCCCTCCTGTCACTCCACCCATAAAATCTATTTAATTTCAACATCCCAGGAAGAATCATGTGTTTCCCCTAGTCACTTCCTCTACACCTCACATCACTAAGACTATGGAATGTATCATGTTTATCATTTATTTAATGGCTAATATCCACATATACCCAAATACATACAATATTTATGTTTCTCGGTCTGGGTTACCTCACTCAGCATGACTTTTTCTAGTTCCACCCATTTGCCTGCAAATTTTATGATGTCAGATATTTAACAGCTGAATTGTTCTCCATTGTGTGAATATACCATGCTTTCTTCATCCATTCTTCTTTAGAGAGACTCCTAGGTTGTTTCCAGTTTCTGGTTGTTATGTATAGAGCAGCAATAAACATGGTTGATCAAGTGCATCTGTGGTAGGATAAAGGGCCCTTTGCATATATGCCTGTGATGTAGACTGATCTTGAAGTAGTTTGATTTTATCTTCCTGAGCAACTGCCTCACTGACTTCAACTGGCTGCACAAGTTTGCGGTCCCAACAGCATTAGATTGGTGTTCTCCTTAATCTTCATCCTTGCCAGCATGAGTGGTCAATTGTTGCATTGATCTTAACCACTATAAGAGATGTATGATAAAAATCTCAAAGGAGTTTTAATTTGCATTTCCCTCATAATTAAGGGTATTTTATATTTATTTGTGTTTCTAAGCCACTTGTGTTTCCACATTTTAAGGATTCATTATTTAAATTTGTATCAATTTTTTATTAGGTTGTTTTCTTCATATCTAGTTTTTTGAGTATTGTACACATTTTTGATATTAGCCAAGTATGACATTGTGGAGAGCAATCTACTGTCTAGGCAATGTCCTGGGTTGTTAAAGATTTCCATGGATCCTCTTTGGTCAACAACTCAATTGAATATAACCCAGTTCCAGTACTGGAAGCTTCATTTGGTGATAAGAATATAGGGAAAGACAGGTAAAAATCTTCTTCAATTTTGTAGGCTGCCCACTCTGTGTGAATGATAGTAGTTTTTTCCACACAGAAAGTTTTTAGTTTCTTGAGGTCCAATTTATTAACTGCTAATCTTAGTGCCTGTGCTAACTATATTCTGCTCAGAAAAAAAAATTGTACCAATGAGTTCAAGATGAATCCTCATTATTTCTCCTATCAGTTTAGGTGTATCTGGTTTTATGTTGATTTTTGTACAGGACAAATTTTGAGTCTTCTACACTCAGAGATCCAGTTTGTCTGCATTGTTTGTTGAGGATGTTTTCTTTATTCAAGTGTGAATTTCTGACTTCTTAATCAAAGATTAGGTGGCCACAGGTATGGAGATTTATGTCTGGGTCTTCAATTCAATAGCACTGATGGACATGTCTGTTTTTGTCCCAAAATCACACTATTTCATTACTAAATTTTGTAATACAATTTGATGTTGAAGATAATTATGCTTCCAGCAGTTTTTTATTATTCATAATTATATGAGCCTTCCTGCTTCTTTGTGTGTGTGTTTCCATATAAAGTGAAAATTAAGCTTTCATGATCTGTGAAGAATTTTGTTGGAGATTGCATAGAATCTATAGAATGCTTTTGGTAAAATGTCTGCCTTTACTATATTACCCCTACTGAAGCATAAGCACAGAGATATGTCTATCTTCCAACCTAATCTTTAATACGTTTATTTTTTAATAGGAGGAGGACATGGAGATGAGGATCAGGTGAGATGTGATAGGTGCATGGGGTTAAAGGAGAAATTAGGTTAAGGGAGATGTGGTAGGTGTATGGGGTTAATTGGGAAATAAAAATAAAATTTTTATCATACATGATTTTCACTTCAATTATAAGAGTTACCCCCAAGATATTTTATATTATTTGGGGTTATTGTGAAAAGTGTTTCCTTGAATACGTTCTCAGCCTATTTATCATTTTCATATTGGAAGAGTACTGATTTTTTTCTGTGTTAATTTTGTATCTAGTTAGTTTGAGGAAAGGGTTTATCAGCTTACAGAATTTTACAGTTTTTGGTGGAATTTTTAGTGTTGCATACATGTATTATTATGTCATTTGCAAATGAAGGCATTTTGACTTTCCTTTTCCAGTTTTTACCCGCTTGATCTTTTTTTTTTACATTTTTTTTCTTTCTTCTTTTGAAATGTGTTTATTTATTTGTTTGTTATTTATTTGTTATGTATACGGTGTTCTACTGGCATGTACACCTGCGTGCCAGAAGAGGGCGCCAGATCTCATTACAGATGGTTGTGAGCCACTATGTGCTTGCTTGGAATTAAACTCAGGATCCCTGGAAGAGCAGCCAGCGTTCTTAACCTCTGAGTCATCTCTCCAGCTTCCCCTCTCCCCGACCCATCACCTTGAGCTTATTCAGTTGTCATTATTGCTTCAACTATGACTTCAAGTGCTATATTGAATAGGTATGGAAAGAATGGACAACTTTGTCCTGTTCCTGATTATAGTGGAACTGCTTTGAGTTTCTTTCCATTAAGTTTATGTGGGCTATGGGAGACTCTAAACTGCTTCATATTTATATGAGGCTTGCCCTTTGTACCACTAATCTTTCCAGGACTTTTATTGTGAAGGAGTCCTGGATTTTTCCAAAGACCTTTTTTATGCATCTAATGAGATGACCATGTAGATTTTTTTTTCATTCAGTCAATTTATATGATAGATTACATTTATCAATTTATGTGTGTTGAGCCATTCATCTCTGGGATGAAGCCTTCTTGTTCAGGGTGGATGGTCTTTTTTTATGTACATTTGGATTTAGTTCGTAAGCATTTTATGGAGAATATTTGCATCTATGTTATAAAAGAAATTGGTTTGTAGTTCTCTTCCTTTGTTGAATATTTATGTGGTTTAATATCAGGTTAACTTTGGCCTAGTAAAATGATTTTGGCAATGTTCCTTCTATTTCTGTTTTGTGGAATAATTTGAAAATTATTGGCATAAACTCTTCTTTGAAATTCTGGTAGAATTCTAGGCTAAGGTCATCTGGCCCTGGGCTTTTATTTTTTGAATTGTTTTCTTCTTTTTCTTAATTGGGAGGGTTTTAATAACTGCTTCTCTTTCATTAAGAATTAAAGGTGTGTTTAAATTGTTTATCTGATCTTGATTTACCTTTGGTAACTTGCATGTATTGAGGAAATTATTCATTTATTTTGGATTGTCCAAGTATAGATTTTTTTTTTGTTTTTTGAGGCAGGGTTTCTCTGTGAGGCATTGGCTGTCCTGGAACTTGCTCTATAGACCAGGCTGCCCTTAAACTCACAGAGATCTGCTTGTCTCTGCCTCCTGAGTCTGGGATTGAAGATGTGAGCCACCACCAGCCTGGCCAAAGTAGTGGTTTTAACGAATATCCTTATGATTCTCTCTACTTCCTCTGTGTCTTTTTATGCCCCCCTTTGTTATTTCTGATTTTTTTTTAAATTTGGATATTCTCTTTTAGCCTCTTAGTAAATACAGATAAGTGTTTGTCAGTCTTAGTGATGCCATCAAATACCCAACTCTTTGCTTCATTGGCTCTCTGTATATATGCTTTCATTCATATATTATTGATTTCAGTCCTGGTTTTAATTATTTTTTGGCAATACACTCTTGATTGCAATTTCTTCCTTTTTTCTAAAACTTTCAGGTATGCTGTAAGTCACTAGTATGAAATCACTCCATTATTTTTATGTAAGCACTTAGTATTGTGAACTTGTCTTTTAGAACCACCTTCATTATATCCCACAAGTTAGAGTAGACTGTGTATTCATTTTAAATCAAATCTAGAAAATATTTAATTTCTTTCTTAATTTCCATCATGACAGTTTTTAATTCAGAAGTTAGTTGCTCATTTTCTCTGAGTTTGTGGGCATTCTGTTGTTTCTGTTGTTATTGTTGAAATCCAGTTTTAATCTGTGGTGGTCTAATTGGATGGAAAGGGGTATATCGATTTTCCTTTATCTATTAAGAGTTGCTTTGTGTACAAGACTGCAGGCAGTTTTGGAGAAAGTTCTATGAGGATCTAAGAAGAAAGTTTAATCTTATTTGTTTCAGTAAAATGTTCTCTAATATCTGTAAGATCCATTTGTTTAATAACAGCAGTTATCTCCATCATTTCTCTGTTTAGTTTTTGTCTGCATGACTTGTCTCTTGGCAAGAGTGGAGTATTGATGTCTCCCATTATCAGTGTGTGAGTCAATAAGAGATTTAAACTGTACTTGTGCTGCTTTTACAAACTTGGTTGTGGTTGATTTGGGTGTATAGATGCTAGGAATTGAAATGTCATCTTGGTGGATTTTTCCTTTAATGAATATGTAGTGGTCTTTTCTATAACTTCTGACTTGTTTTGTTTGAAATCTATTTTGTCAGATATCAAAATGGGTACACCAGCTTGTTTCTTAGAACATTATTAGAATATGCTTTTCATACTGAGATAATTTCTTAGACGTTAAGGTATGTTTCTTTGATGCAGCAATGGGATGAATACTGTTTTCTCATCCACTCTGTGTCTTTTTATTTGATGATTGAGATCACTGATGTTGAGAGATATAAATAAATGGTGTTTTATGATTCCTTTGTTTTGTTTTTGTTGTTGCAGTGGTGATGTTGTTGTTGTTGTTGTTGGTGGTGGTGGTGGTGTGTGTGTGTGTGTGTGTGTGTGTGTGTGTGTGTGTGTCTATGTCTGTGTCTGTGTCTGTGTGTATGTTGCACTCTTGATTTTCTAATCTGGGATTATTTATTACTTTTGTTTTCTTGGGTGTAGAAAGAGTTTTCTTTATAGTACCTTCTGTAGAGCTGAATTTATAGATATATTGCTGCAATTTTATTTTACCATGGAATATCTTATTTTTATATCAATTATAAATGATAGTTTGTGGGTATAGTAGCTAGTCTAGCATCTGTGGTCACTTAGATTCTGTCAAGTGAATTCTGAGTTTTTGAGTTTCCATTCAGACACCAAGTATAATTATGAAGGACTTATATGTTACTTCGTCTTTTTCTCTTGCTGCTTTCAATATTCTCTCTTTTTGTGTTTTGTGTTTTAGTTATTATAGTCTGAGGACAATTCTTTTGGTCCAGTCTATTTGGGGCTTTACATGCTTCTTGCGACTTGATAAGCATCTCCCTCTTTAGGAAATTTTCTCCTATGATTTTGTTGAAAATGTTTTCTCTGTCTTTGATCTGGGATTCTCCTCCTTCTTCTATAACTAATATTCTTAGATTTGGTGCTTCATAGTGTCCCAGATTCCTGGATGTTTTGTGCTGGGCATTTTTTAGATTTAGAATTTCCTTTTACAGAGATATCTATGTCTTCTTTCATGCTTTCAGTGCCTGAGATTCTCTCTTCTATCCTTGAGGCTTGTCTCCTCAATTTTCTGTTTCTTATTCCTAAATAATTAATTTATAGATTTCTCCAAAACTCAGTGTGCTTTGTTGATGTTTTCACTTTTATATCTTGAACTATTTTATTCATATACTTCCCCTCTTTGTTTGTGTCTTCTCAGATTTTTCAATTACATTTATTCATTTCCTCTTTAAGGGTCATGATCATATTCCTAAAGCCCAGTTTAACATCTTTGCCTTATGCTTCAGATATGTTGTGTATCTCAGGATCTACTGTGGTAAGATTGCTAAACTCTAGTGCAGATATTGTCCTTGCTTTTATTGATTGTGCTTTATAGTCATGTCTAGCCATCTGAGTTTCTGGTGATTGTAATTCAAGCTGTTGATATATGGTCTTGTCTTTGGTGGCTGGTTGCTTTGTTCCTTGGCTTCTGTTGCCCTGCCTACCTTTCACAGTGTACTGCCTGGTGGGGAATTCTCAAATCCTGCCAGGTATGGCCACTGGTGCTTGTTAGTAACATATGTTTCTATCTTTTGGGAGTGGAGACTTAAGAATGGAGATCGGCTAGGAATACTGAGAGGTTCCATAGGAGGTATTCCAGAGAGGAACACAGTAAGCCAGAGTATGCTTAGTTCACTGGGAATGGACTAAGTACAAAGCTATAAAAATATAAAATTTCATAATATCAGAACAGAAACCATAAACTCATCATGAATGTACAATTGGTGACAAGTACCAGTTTTACAGAATACTGTGACATGACAGGTAAATTCCTGTTTCCTATCAAGCAGAGGCAAAGGATGAGTGACAGGAGTTATAGTCAAATGCTGAGGTCCTCACTCAGTTGTAAGAGGTCAATGCCAAGTGCTGGGCACAAGTGGTTGACTGTCTAAACCTATCCAAATCAATAGGATGAGTTTTATTGTGTTGAGATCATTGGTTTTTCTCTTTCTTCTTCCTTCCTTCCTTCCTTCCTTCCTTCCTTCCTTCCTTCCTTCCTTCCTTCCTCCCTCCCATCCTTCCTTCCTTCCTTTCTTCCTTCCTTTCTTTTTTCATCTGTCTATATGTATGTATGTATGTCCCTTTCTCTGTCTCTGTCTTTCTCTTTCTTTCTTTCTTTTTTTTGAAACAGGTCTCTCTGTGTAGCCTTGGCTGTTCTAGAATCACTATTTAAACAAGGATAGCCTTGAACTCACAGAGATATACCTGCTTATGCCTCAAAAGTGCTGATATGAAAGCTGTTAACCACTATGTTTGGAAAACGGGTTTTATTTTAAAAGTTGTTCTTTTCCTTAGAGAAGATTAGTTTTCCCACTCTCAGCCTTCCTTTGCTGCCTGTGGTTCCTTGCAAACATTCCTCTTTAATAAGGAAAACCTATTTATATACATCTCACAGGAAACTTTAATTATCTTTAAGGACCAACAGAGGCAAGATTTTAAGGGATGGAACAAGTACCAACCAGGAGGCAAGAAAGACTCAGAAAGGGGGTGTAGGAAGATTCAGGGCTATGAAATAACATATTGAATCAAGTTCTCTGGACAGATATCTGATGTTCCAGAGAGAATGTGATGTTTTGTTTCCTCTCCCTGTTGTGAATTGGAGAATATTCTCTGGCAACAGAGTCTGTATCCATGTATCTCATGGGACAATATGAGTCCTTGGTCTTCTTAGCTGCCCAAATTAGCCTTTGTCATTGGTTGTCTCTTCATAGATTCACGGAACCTGATCTATCTGTGGACTTGTGTTTGTTGTGCCAAGCTTCTCCAAGGATTGCCACCAAGACCAGAAAGACTACTCCAGCCAGGGCCATGCGGACACCAATCCACACCTTGTAACTCTGTGGGGTAGAGACTGAAAGGGAAAAGAAAAGAGCAGTTGGTCAGTCGCTGCTGGGAAGAATCCCAGACTAAGAGTTCTGAAACTAGAGCCATTTCTCTGCTTTGTCATTAGAGGCCATCGTTATGGATGGCACTTACCTGTGGGGAAGCTCTTTCTTAAAAAGGGGCAAAGTTCACAGCGTCTGCTATGGCTCAGAAAAGAGGGCTGAAGGGACATGAAGCTTCTCCTCCTTTTTTGACGATTCAGACATCTTGAGTCCTTGGCCTGACTGTCCCATCATTCCCAATGCCCCTGTACTCCATGCCTTCATTCTGATTTTCCTCATTCCAGCACCCTTAGATCACTGAGGGCACACCCTGGCTCTCACACAGTGTGCAAATGGGTCCCACAAAAGACTAGCTGGAAAATTCACACATAAAATGGATTAGACTCAGCTTCAAGTTGGAACACAAAATTAATTCCTTTGTGTGCCTCAAAAATCTGAAGAGCAAATTTAGGATAAACTAACTGTCATGCATGGACCCATTGATGTGGCAGGGTCTGGTGAAAAATAGTCACTAAAAATGGAAACTGGCATGCAAGGTATGACCATGGCCATGCCTTCTATCTGGCAACCTGAACGGGCCTGGATATAGAGAAGCTATTGGAAATGTCAGGGGTTCTGGTTTCTCTTCTCTGTCCATACAGCCCTCTGTCACTTGGTTCACTGTAGATGTTCCATCCCTGTTGCGGGATATTTATCATACTCTGTGAAGATGTGTCTCTGTTTAACTTCACCTACATAAATCACTGTCTGATGGGTTTAATAGAGAGCTGAATGGCCAACAGCTAGGGAGGAGAGGATAGGTGGGTCTTCCAGGCAGAGATAGGATCCATGGGGAAAAAAACTGAGGCATGAGAAATTCACCAGTCTGACGCAGATGAGTCAGACATTAGGAACTGAAAGACCAATTCTGTAATTACACATTTATGAGACATCTTGCCCACTGTGAGAATACCTGTACATATTAAGACTGACAATTCTTCAGCATATGTCTCCAGTAAAATGAAACAGTTTTCTCCATATTAAAACATAAGGCATATTACAGGTCTATCACACCATACTAATGAATATAAAACAAGAGCTGCTAAGAGACATTGCTTTGTGGGGGAAAAAAAAAAAACTTCTGAAATACACTAACCTGCTAAGAATGTCAACTTCTGAATGAATTCAGAAAATGTGTTATGTTGGGGGATAAGTTATACCTTTGTTTCTATAGGAAACAAAAAGCTATAAATTCCTTTAAAATTAATAAACGTCAGATTTGACCAGGGAAGACCTCCTAAAAATTCTGCCTGCAGACATGTACAAAGAGACCAAGAAAAATTACAAGACAGGTCACATATATGCTGATCCTTTCACATGGAAACAGCTTTGAGACTGGATGAGACGTGATAAATCTTGTTGGCTACAGAATCCCCATGATTTGTAATTATACACAATCTTTCATATGGCATGGATGAAGATTTATATTATATTTGATTATGCAGTCCAAACAGGCATAAATAATTGACAGATATCTTTTACTTGCTCTAACATAAAACAGAAAATAATCTTATCTGATTTGTGAACACTGCACATTCCATACTTGTGTTAATGTAGATGTGTATGTTACCTTAAGATGTTTGTGTTTTCATAAAAAAACATCACATACCAATGAATACAAGTATCCCAGCAGTTCCAGCCCATCAGAATGCCTTAGGTGCAGTTTCATCAAAATATCTGCATCCTGCACAACTTCTAAGTCCCTAGCTAAGATACTGGAAAACAAATGATTCAGCAACCTCTTCCAGGACTTGATCATCATCCCACTTTTCTCAGGGTCCCTTAATGATGCAATCATCCCCAGAAAAAAGAAAGTAATTTTACAGACTCCACATTCATATGAGGGAGGGGGGCTTGTTTTTGACATTCAGTGAGTTATGGATGTTTGTAATTGTTCAGGGGGGTTAGTTGCTTGTTCTTATTGGTCATAGACACAGAAGAAATGAGACAAATGAGATTTGATTAAGAAATGTCATCTTTTTTCCTTTTCTCTATCCTACTTTCTCTCCTATCTAGTAAAAAAGAAGATATAGGAATGATAAGATAAAAGGGTAGATTGTTGAGTCTATTTTTAAAACTAAAAGACAACTACTTTTTGAATTTTTTAAAAATAATTTTCATTTTTATGAATTTTTGTATTTCAATACAAATTTAATGGTATTTTGTTATACTGTATATGTTTTTATTCTTGTTTAAAGTATTGTAACTTTTGCAGCTTACTTAAGAATGTAATGTAAAGTTATAGTCCTTGAAAGCTATTATTATAAACTATTTAGGATACTTAAGAAATGCATGCTAGTAATTATTCATCTATAATAAACAAATTTGTAGTCATGTTAGGTATGTTTTCCAGGTAAAAGATAGATATATTTTAGATATATATGAGGTCTGAAAACACTTCAGAGACCTACAGAATATGGCATTTAAGATGTTTTAATAACATAAAAGCCTTTCATGACAGTGGGACACATCTGCTACTAGCAGCACCAATGTACTTCAAAGAAGATGATGGGCATCCAACTCCATATAGAGTTTACTTTCAATGTGTTAAAGCTAGCTACTAGAAAAAAAAAAACTGCCCTTGCCCCAACTGTTTTCAGTATGCTGTACAAACTGGACAAGCAGGTCACAAAGGAAGCTGACTGCCAAAATTTGCCAAGACAAGGTAGTCTAGTCCTGCAATATTCCTGCATCATGGAAAAGCCTGCCAGATATTGTAGGCCTATAGGCCAAAGATTGATGCCCCAGTGTTGTGAAGAAATCCTGAGCTCAGGCAGCTGTCTCTGTCATTTCTATAGTTTTGGAAGTTGCTTCCTATGCACTTCCTGTTTATTCAGGTAATACTTTATGCTTCTCAGATATCTGATGTTATTGAAGACTAAATAGTTATAGTTTTACATTTTTCATTGTTACCAAATTTAGAAAAGCAACTAACTAAAGAGATGTAAAGTTTATAAATGTTGAGAGGCATAAAAGCTTAAATTGTTTATCTAAGAAAATGTTTTAAAGTCTAAAGAGATATTCTTTGGAAATACAAGTTATGATTAAAAGTTGTTAAGGCACAAAACTTTGGACTTAACAAGGTATTATAGATAATAGAGTACTTTTTCAAAAGTTGCCAAATATAGAGTCTGAGGATTCCTAGAGCCTCTCTGAAGCAAACTCCATACACAGGCATTTGGGTCCCAAATGCTGCAGGAGTTAGCGACTTTTGCACATTCCCCCATGCAGACAGCTGGCTTCTCTTCTCCTGAGGCAGTCAGCCTCATGTCTTCACCATCATTGTTGGCTGATTTGAGCTCCCAT
This sequence comes from Peromyscus leucopus, assembly GCF_004664715.2. Lineage (NCBI taxonomy): Eukaryota > Metazoa > Chordata > Mammalia > Rodentia > Cricetidae > Peromyscus > Peromyscus leucopus. The sequence continues at coordinate 185,713,669 of NC_051063.1, forward strand.
CCAGCCCAGGGAGCTCCCATCAGGGCCAGAGGTAAGTGGCTACCTTCATATCCAGAGAGACCTGCCCCTAGGTCCCATCCCTGGGCCCCAGCTTTTCCCAGCGAAGACCCGCCCAACTCAGCCCCAGTTATCCCAGTTATCTGCCAGCAGCTAGGGCTCCTGAAGGAAGGTTCCCCTTCTCCAAGACCCCCCAGCAGACCCTGCAATCTACACACCCTGCCCCCAAACTCATCTGCCCAAGACCACCACCACTTCCTGAGGCTTGGAGACCAACCCCCAGCTCCCATCCAGCCCAGAGAGCTCCCATCTGGCCCAGAGAGCTTCAGTCCTGCTCAGAGAGCTCCCACCCAAACCATAGAGCTTCCATTCAGCCCAGAGAACTCCCATCAGGTTCAGAGAAAGAGAGAGCTCTCATTGGACAAAGAGTCATCATTGGACCAAGAGTAAACTCAGGAGACAGGGAATCTGCCAGGCCTCATTAGACCAAGAGTGGCTTTCTGAGAAATAGAATCTTCCACCTCTCATTGGACCAACAGAGGCTTCCTGAAACACAGAATCTGTCAACTCTGACTGGAACAAGAGCCCTGATAAGACAAGAATGAATCTGTGAGTCACAGAATCAACAAGCTTGGGGGGAACCAAGAGCAGCTCACTGAGACACAGAAGCTGCCTGCTCCAATCAGACCAAGAGCTAAGAGTAGATCCAGAAGTCCCCTGAAACACAGACACAACAAGCACAGAGTGGACCAACAGCAACTCGCTCAGACACAGGCAACTCTTATACCTATTAGAGGAGGAGATGGGCAGATGTCAAGGCAGAAGTACATACAATAACATAAAGAGCAAAACAGCATCACCAGAACCTAGCCCTCCTCCAACAGCAAGACCTGAACATCATAAGGTGGAAGAAACAGAAGATAGCAACTTTAAGAATAGCATCATGAAGATGCTAGAGGCCTTTCAAGAAAAAATGAAAAATGAAATTGAGCAAAAGATGAAAAAAATGGAGGAAATCAATAAAAAAATGAGAAAAACTCAAACAAAAAATGGGAAGAAATCTATAAAGAAGTAGAGGAAAAGACAAATAAAAAAGTGGAAGAAAGCAATAAATCCCTTAAAGAAAACCATGAAAAAGCAATGAAACAGGTGAGGGAAACAGTTCAAGACCTGAAAAGGGAAATAGAAGCAATGAAGACACAAACAGAGGGAATGCTGGAAATAGAAAATCTGAGTAAATGAATAGGAAACACAGATGCAAGCATAATCAACAGAATACAAGAGATGGAAGAGAGGATCTCTGGTGTAGAGGATACAATAGAGGAAATGGATTTGTCAGTCAAAGAAAATACCAAAGCCAAAAAAGTCATAACGCAAAATGTCCAGGAAAACTGGGACACCATGAAAAGACTGAACATGAGAATAATATGGATAGAGAAAGGAGAAGAATACCAACTCAAAGGCACAGAATATATATTCAACAAGGTCATAGAAGAAAACTTACCCAACTTAAAGAAGGAAATGCCTGTGAAGATACAAGGAGCCTATAGAACACCAAACTGAATAGAGCCTCAAAAATGTCCCCTTGCCATATAATAATTAAACAACTAAACATACAGAATAAAGAAAGAATATTAAGAGCAGCAAAGGAAAAAGGCCAAGTGACTTATAAAGGCAAACACATCAGAATAACACCTGACTTCTCAATGGAGACTTTGAAACCAGAAGGACCTGGACAGATATATTGTAGACACTAAGAGACCATGGATGCTAGCCTAGACTAATATACTCAGCAAAACTTTCAAACATCATACATGGATTAAACAAGACATTGCAAACCAAAACCAGATAAAACAGTACCTGTCTACAAATCCAGCCCTACATAAAGGACTAGAAGGAAAATTCCAACCTAAGGAAGTCAGATACACACTCAAAAACATAGGCAATAGATAACACCACAGCAGTAAACCCCAAAGAAGAGAAGTACACACACACTAACACCAACAGATAACAGGAATGAACAATCACTGGTCATTAATATCCTTTAATATCAATGGACTTAATTCACCTATAAAAAGATACAGGCTAACAGAATGGACATGAAAGCAGGACCCATCTTTCTGCTGCATACAAGAAACACATCTCAAATTCAAAGACAGACACTACCTAAGAATAAAAGGCTGGGAAAAGACTTTCCAATCAAAAGGTCTTAAGAATCAAGCTGGTGTAGCCATCCTAATATTCAGCAAATTAGACTTCAAACTAAAATCGAACAAAAGAGATCAAGAAGGACATTGCATACTCATCACAAGAAAGATCCACCAAGATGAAGTTTCAATTCTGAACATTTATGCCCCAAACACAAGGGCACCCACATATGTAAAAGAAACATTACTAAAGATTTAATCACATATAAAACCCCATACATTAATAGTGGGGGACTTTAACATCCCACTCTCACCACTAGACACATCTGCCAAAGTGAAACTTAACAGAGAATTAAGGGATTTAACTGACGCTATGATTCAAATGGACTTAATTGATATCTACAGAACATTCAATCCTAAGAAAAAAGAACATACCTTCTTCTCATCACCCCATGAAACCTTCTATAAATTTGACCACAAACTTGGTCACAAAGCAAATCTCAACAGATACAAAGAAATTGGAATAACCTCCTGTGTTCTATAAGACCACCATGATTTAAAGTTAGATTTCAACAACAACAAAAACTACAGAAATCCTACAATCTTATGGAAACTGAATAATCCCCAACTGAATCACCAATGGGTCAAGGAAGAAATAAAGAAATTAAAGACTTCCCAGAGATCAATGAAAATGAATATACTACAAACCCAAACTTATGGGACACTATGAAAGCAGTACTAAGAGGAAAATTCATAGCACTAAATGCTCACATAAAGAAGTTGGAGAAACATCACACCAGTGACTTAACAGCACATCTGAAAGCTCTAGAACAAGAAGAAGCAAAGTCACCCAGGAGGAATAGACACCAGGAATTATCAAATTGAGAGCTGAAATCAATAAAACAGAAACAAAGAGATCAATACAAAAATCAATGCAACAAAGAGTTGGTTCTTTGAGAAAATCAACAAGATATACAAGCCTTTATCCAAGCTAACCAAAAGGCAGAGAGAGAGCATCCAAATTAGCAAAATCAGAAATGAAAAGGGAGACATAACAACTAACATTGAGGAAATCCAGAGACTCATCTGGTCATACTTCAAACACCTGTACTCCACAAAACTGGAAAATCTAAAAGAAATGGATAATTTTCTGAATATTTAGCACATACCTAAGTTAAATCAAGACCAGATAAGCTATTTAAATAGTCTCCAAACCCCTAAGTCATTAAAAGTCTCCCAACCAATAAAAGCTCAGGACCAGGTGGTTTCAGCACAGAATTCTACCAGATCTTCAATGAAGAGATAATACCAATACTCTTTAAATTGTTCCACACAATAGAAAAAGAAGGAACATTGTAGCTAGAGTTTCCCTGCCTTGCCCACAGTCAGGACAAATCTTTGTCACCTGTCAGTCCCACAGCCACTCAGACCCAACCAAGTAAACACAGAGACTTATATTGGTTACAAACTGTATGGCCATGGCAGGCTTCTTGCTAACTGTTCGTATAGCTTAAATTAATCCATTTCCATTAATCTATACCTTGCCACGTGGCTCGTGGCTTACTGGCATCTTCACATGCTTCTTGTCATGGTAGTGGCTAGCACTGACTCCTTCTGCCTTCCTGTTCTTTCTTTTCTCCTCTCTGTTAGTCCCGCCTATACTTCCTGCCTAGCCACTGGCCAATCAGTATTTTATTTATTGACCAATCAGAGCAACACATTTGCCATACAGAACATCCCAGAGCAGAACATTACTAAACTCCTTCTACCAGGCTACAATTACACTGATTCCCAAGCCAAACAAAGATGCAACAAAGAAAGAGAACTACAGACCAATCTCCCTCATGAACATTGATGTAAAAATACTCAATAAAATACTGGCAAACACACTCCAAGAACACATCACAACAATTATCCACCATGATCAAGTAGGCTTCATCCCAGGGATGCAAGGGTGGTTCAACATATGAAAATCTGCCAATGTAATACACCATATAAACAAACTGAAAGAAAAAATCACATGATCATGTCACTAGATCCTGAAAAGGCATTTGACAAAATCCAACACCTCTTCATGATAAAGGTCTTGGAGAGATCAGGAATACAGGGAACATACCTAAACATAATGAAGGCAATTTACAGCAAGCCAATAGCCAACATCAAAGTAAATGGAGAGAAACTCAAAGAGATTCCACTAAAATCAGGAATAAGACAAGGCTGTCTGCTCTCCCTATATTTATTCAATATAGTACTTGAAGTTCTAGCTAGAGCAATAAGACAACAAAAGGAGATAAAGCAGATACAAATAAGTTGAAAAGAAATAAGTGAAGTTTTCACAATTTGCAGATGACATGATAGTACACATAAGTGACCTCAAAAATTCGACTAAGGAACTGATACAGCTTATAAACACCTTCAGCAATGTAGCAGGATACAAGATTAACTCAAAAAAATTATCGGTAGCCAAACTATATACAATTGACAAACAGGCTGTGAAGAAAGTCAGAGACACATCACCCTTTACAATAGCCACAAATGATACAAAATACCCCAAGGGGTTACTCTAACTAAGCAAGTGAAGGACCTGTATGACAAGAACTTTAAGTTCCTGAAAAAAGAAATTGAAGAAGATATCAGAAAATGGAAAGATCTCCCATGTTCATGGATAGGTAGAATTAACATAGTAAAAATGGCAATCTTACCAAAAGCAATCTACAGATTCAATGCAATCCCCATCAAAATACCAACACAATTCTTCACAGACCTGGAAAGAACAATACTCAACTTCATATGGATAAACAAGAAACCAAGGATAGCCAAAAAAAAAATCCTGTACAATAAAACAACCTCTGGAGGCATCACGATCCCTGACTTCAAGCTCTACTATAGAGCTACAGAAATAAAAACAACTTGGTATTGGCATAAAAACCGACATGTGGACCAATGGAATCGAATTGAAGACCCTGACATTAACCCACACACCTATAAGTATATCATTTTTGACAAAGAAGCAAAAACTGTGCAATGGAAAAAAGAAAGCATCTCCAACAAATGGTGCTGGCATAACTGGATATCAACGTGTAGAAGGCTGCAAATAGATCCATATCTGTCACCGTGCACAAAACTTAAGTCCAAGTGGATCAAGGACCTCAATATAAATCCAGTTACTCTGAACCTGCTAGAAGAGAAAGAAGGAAGTAGTCTTGAACACATTGGCTTTGGAGATCACTTCCTAAATATAACACCAGTAGCACAGACACTGAGAGAAACAATTAATAAATGGGACCTCTTGAAACTGAGAAGCTTTTGTAAGGCAAAGGACACAGTCAACAAGACAAAATGACAGACTACAGAATGAGAAAAGGTCTTCACCAACCCCACATCTGACAGAGGGCTGATATCTAGAATATATAAACAACTCAAGAAATTAGACATCAAAATGTCCAACAGTCCAATTAAGAAATGGGCTATAGAGTTAAACAGAGAATTCTCAACAGAGGAAGCTCAAATGGCTGAAAGACATTTAAGGAATTGCTCAACACCCCTAATCATCAGGGAAATGCAAATCAAAACGACTCTGTGATATCTACCACCTTAGACCCGTCAGAATGGCTAAGATAAAAAAACACTGAAGACAGCTTATGCTGGAGAGGATGTGGAGCAAGAGGAACGTTCCTACACTGTTGGTGGGAATGCAAACATGTACAGCCTTTTTGGAAATCAATATGGTGCTTTCTTAGAAAATTGGGAATCAATCTCCCCCAAGACCTAGCTATACAACTCTTGGGCATATACCCAAGGAATGCTCAATCATAACACAAGGGCACATGCTCAGCTATGTTCATAGCAGCATTATTTGTAATAGCCAGGACCTGGAAACAACCTAGATGCCCGTCAACTGAAGAATGGATGAAGAAAATGTGGTACATACAATGGATTACTACTCAGCACAGAAAAACAAAGACATCATGAGGTTTGTAGGCAATTGGATGGATCTAGAAAAAATCATCCTGAGTGAGGTAACCCAGACTCAGAAAAACAAACAGATAAACATGGCATGTACTCACTCATAGGTGAATACTAGATGTAAATAAAAGGATGACCAGACTGCAACTCACAACTCCAGGGAGACTACCTCATAATGAGGACCCCGAGAAAGACACAGGGATCGCCCAACGACAGAGAAATCGATGAGATCTACATGAGCAAACTGGATGTGAGGGGGGTTCATGAAGGGCAATGGTCCGGGGAAAGAGAGCTTAGAGGAGTGGGAGGTCCCAGCTGGATCAGGAACAGAGAAGGAGAACAAGGAAAGAGATACCATGATAAATGAAGACCCCATAGGAATAGGAAGAAGCAAAGTGCTAGAGAGGTCCCCAGAAATCCACAAAGATATCTCCACAATAGACTACTAGCAATGGTCGAGAGAAAACCCGAACTGACCTACTCTGGTGATCGGGTCCATCCAGTGACTGATGGAAGCAGATGCAGAGATCCACGGCCAAGCCTCAGGTGGAGCTCCAGTTGTCCAATTGGCGAGAGTGAGGAGGGATTATATGAGCAAGAGATGCTAAGACCATGTTTGAAAAAAGCACAGAGAGAAATAGCCAAACTAGCGGAAACACATGAACTATGAACCAACAGCTGAGGAGCCCCCATGGAACTGCATCAGGCCCACTGGGTAAGTGTGACAGTTGATTAGCTTGAACTGTTTGGGAGGCATCCAGGCAGTGGGACTGGGACCTGCCCTTAGTGCATGAGCTGGCTTTTTGGAACCTAAGGCCTATGCTGGGGCACTTTGCTTAGCCTTGGTGAAGGGAGAAGGGGACTGGACCTGCCTCAACTGAATCTACCAGGCTAGGCTGAATCCCAGGGGAGACCTTGCCTTGGAGGAGGTCTCCACAATAGACTGGGAGAATGGAATGGGAGGTACATTGGAGGGAGAGCAGGGTGGGGTAGCGTGGGAGTAAGGAGGACAGGGGAATCCATGGCTGATATGTAAAATTAAATTAATTATAAAATAAAAAATGTTGTTACATATAAATGGACTGGACATTGTGAATGTAATTTTTTACCTTTACAACTGTTGTTATTGTATATATTTTTACTGTGTTAGAGTTAAAACCCTTTCTTTTTATTTAGACAAAAAGCAGAAAATATAGTGGATATTTGATCACACAGTGAGAAGTTGTGTCTCTTTTTAATCTCACTTGCCTAAAGCACTGTCTTATTGGTTTAATAAAGAGCTGAACAGTCAATTGCTAGGCAGAGGAGAATAGGCAGGACTTCTGGGCAGAGATAGGAATTCTGTGAAGAAATGGAGGCATGGGAGATTCACCAGTCAGATGTGGAGGAAATTGGACATGCAGTGGTGAGGAGAGGTAAGAAGCCAAATTGCAGAATGTAGATTAATATAAGTAGGTTAAGTTATAAAAACTAGTTGGGAGCATGCCTAAAATAAGCCAAGCTTTAATAGTGAATAAGAAGTTACTGTGTCATTATTTGAGAGCTGGCAACCCACAAAAAAAGACTCATTACACATCTCCCATCTCATAATTTCAACCAACATTGTCTGAAATCTTGGTTGCTAGTTTCAATATAGTTGACATTAGGAAGACTCTGTTTTTCTTCCCTGAGGCAAGAATGATGAGTCTAGTTAGTCTTTCCCTTAGTTTCTCTCCTACATCTTCATATTCAGGGAATTTCTGTGTCAAGTATTGAGTGTGCAGTGAGGAAGATCAGGATGTCAAGAGCTCTGTGGGTCACATATGAGATTCCAACCCTACTGTATCCCTTTGTACTGACTTTTTGTGCTGCTAATGGTCAGCACTACAGTATCTTCAGGTTCAGCTCAAACTTCAGGTCACAGCACCATCAAGTGTTGTTTCCTTTCTGTGTGCAGATGGAGTATGAGCCTGATAAACACTGATAAAGTCAAAACACCACCATGGACACCAGGCAAGAGTCAGAGAGGAGAAGAAGCAGAGGGTTTGGTTGTCTCTATTTCTCATGGAAATTTTTATTGTCAGAAGACATACCTATAAAGTTTTGCCAACATCAGAGACCAGGCATCCTGAACCCCAGGTGATAGTGCCTCCCAACCCTGCTCAAACTCACTCAGCATAAATCCAACTGCCCCTACTCTCCTCCTCATCATATACAGGCTCATTACTCTGGTAGAGGCCTTCTGTCTAATCAAAGGCCAGGCCAGCTTCCTGAAAACAAGACAGAATTCTCCTATGCCACCACAAGCCAGGACTGCATCTGAACCCCAAAGAACCTCCAGCCAGTCAGAATCAATGCACATACATAACTGGAACTTCAGTCCAAAATTGAGCAGCAACACTCTGCTTGACTATCCAGGCCATCAGAAGTCCAGCGCTCAACATGGCCAGAGACCCTCTACTCAACCACAGGCTGCTGGGGCCAAAAGACCAGATATCAAACAGAAACTATAGAAGAAATCACCTATCTAACAAAGACAAATCCAGAAATTGGCACATGAACCTGTAATCACTCCAAATCCCCATGCCTAAGCATAGATGTAAGAACACAATCAACAACATCCAAGGAAATATAGTACCACCAGAGCCCACCAATCCCAGTACAATAAGTATTGAATATTCCAACATAGCTGAATCACAAGAAAATGATCTTAAAACTGACTTTAACATGATGATAGAATTCCGTAAAAAGGAGATAAAAAATCCATTTAAGAAATCAAGGAAAAGATAAATTAGAGGAAATCAACAAATCCTTTTACAAATGCCAATAAGGCAAGAAAAAACAAACAGGTGAATGAGACTATTCAAGACATTAAAATCAAAACAGGATCAATAAAGAATATGCAAACTAATGGGCTTCGGGAAATACAAACAGGAAATACAGACACCACCATCACCAAAAGAACTCAAGAGATGAAAGAGAAAATCTCAGGTATTGAAGATAAAATATAAGAAATAGATTCATTGGTTAAAGAAAATGATAAATCTAAAAAATTCCAAGCACAAAACATCTAGGAAATTTTTGACACTGAGAAGACAAAACCTAAGAAAAATAGGAATAGAAGAAGAAGAATACCAGCTCAAAGACCCAAAAAACATAGTGAACAGAATCATAGTAGAAAATTTTCCCAACCTAAAGAAGGACATGCCTATGAAAGTACAGGATGCTTACAGAACACCAAAGAGACTAGACCAAAAAAAGTGCCCTTGTCATATAATAGTCAAAATATAAATATAGAGAATGAAGAAAAAATATTAAAAGCTGCAAAGGAAAAGATCAAGAAACATATAGAGGCAGAACTATCTGTCCCTCAGTCAGATCACCATGTAACCAAAAATATAGGCTATGGCCATTAAATATCCCAATTATGAGCTCGTAGTAATTGTCCAGAGACCCAAATGCACTGAGACTCCACTTGGCATTCACTGCTAAGAAGAGCTTTTAGGGATGTCCTCTGTATAAACTCCCAGGTAGAACTGGTATGGCAGCCTTTTTGTATTTTCATAATGGGCTCCTGGTCCATTTTTGACATAGACAGGAACTCATTGTACACAGAAGGATGACCTCTTATACTTATCCCAAACAACTTTGAGTCACCAATCATTTCCTCCTTTTTATGTTCTTACAGATTTTCTCTGCTTTCTCCCTGTGGTCTGCATGTCCAAGATGACTTAGCGGTCTCAGAGTGATCTCTATGATATGAGAACTTCCTCTCTGTCCCATGGTCCGTTTTCCCTTCTCTTTCATTTCATCAAGCCTGGAGACACTTCTCAATGGGTGAACTTTCATTTAATACCAGAGGGAGAGGGGTCTGTGAGCTCTTGCTCCTGAGTTTCTAGGCAGATGGCATCTGTCTTTCCATGAACCCAGTGGTTTTCTCTGTTGATTCTCCCCTACACACCTCCAGGGAACTTGAAAGTCACAGCAATAGAGATCCTAAGTAGGACAAGTTGGTACCAGGAATGTGTACCATGTTTTTCCTAATCTCAAAGATAGGATTAAAGGCATGTTTTCTTACCTCAAAGATCTGAATTAGATGTAGTCATGTTGTTAGCCAAGAATAGCCATCACATGTCCATCCCTTGTTAACTTGGTACACAATCATATCTCCTTAGGGGGAAGGCCTGGCATTTTGCAAGTGGTGCCATCCCTGGGCTTATGGTCTTAGGCTTTATAAGAAAGCAGCTTGAGCATGTCATGAGGAGCAAGCCAGTAAGCACCATCCCTCCACGGCCTCTGCATGGGCTCCTGTTCAGGGTTCCTTCTAGGTTTGAGTTCCTGTCATGACTTGCTTTGATGATGAACAATATTGTGGAAGTGTAAGCTTATAAACCCTTTCCTATCGAAGTTCATTGGTTATGGTGTTTTGTTGCCGTAATATAAATCCTAACTAAGGCAAGTTGGTACTTTGAGTGGGAAGTTTCTTTCAAATTTAAAAGATGTGGATTAAAGTCATATTTTTCCTAACTCAAAGATTTTCATTAGACTTAGTTAAGTTGAAAATCAAGAAAAACCATCACAGATGGGAATGAGGTTATAAGTAGAATGCATTTACTGAGCACCTACTGTAGAGCACACATGTGCTGGGTGGTGCTCATGGACATGTGGCTTTGTAAAAATCTCACATGCACAGTAGCTTTGAAACATTTATTTTTTGTCCTTGTAGTACCAATCAGGAGTGCTGAACTTCTTTGTGCTCTGTGACACCCTATCCACTGGCACAGCCCTTTTAAGGACTCAGCAGTCACGTATGGTTAATGAAACACTCTTGTTCCTACAGATAAGAGCAATAACCTCATTATTTACATCATATAGGACAGCATTGTCCACCATGGTCTATAGAGCTTTGCAAAAACTGACAACTAACAAAAGAAGCAAGACTCCCTCTTTGGGATCCCACTGAATACAAGAATACCCATCTTTATATGTTCTCAGGGAAGACTCTGGAAGGAAAGAACTCAATCCAATGTGGCCCTGCTGACTGATGCCCTGCAGACAGCACCTAACTACTTCTTTTACATGCACCATCCTCCAATCATGTACTCACTGTGTCCCCTTGCAGTTGTTGACACAGGTAGATTCTACCTGTCCTCTCTCCCTGGGTGTTACCCACTCCCTGACCTTGTTACTGAGGCAGAATCTTCAATGCCCTTAAAGAAAATCAGGCAGCATTTTTCTAGAAGCTCTTTCCTCAAAACTTTGCCTATGTCCAGGACATGAGACCCTCACGGATATTCTTACATTTCCATGTGCCTTATTGCAACTTAAATTAAAAACGTCATAGGCATGCACACTATATATTACATATCATGCAAATAGAGTCACCTGTGCTGACTAATAATGTTATAATTAACCACGAACCTTTAGTCATAGTATAACTGTGCTGAAAACTTTCTATGCCATAGTGGCATAGTACATGCCTTGAGATTTATTTCCCTGCATTGTTCAAGGTAACATTTCTGCAGGACTGCTGTCCAGAAGTTGTTTGTTCTATATGCCATATGGGCAGGTGTGCAGGAGACTGTGCCTTTGAAAGCTAGTGTAAATAACATCGTGTCCACAAACTGACACAATGGGCCACCAATGATGCATTTCTCACAACATATGTTTCACAACTACATGGGCTATACATATATGTCCTAGAACAATGCCCCATTTTCAAGTGACACATGGCTGTATGCTCACATGTAATATAAATAAGCACAGCTAAGGTGCTGTGGATATTGATCAATGAGTTACCCTTCATGTGCAATATTTCACTTAGTGTCCAAGAATGAGGACCAGAATTAGATGCCCAGAACTCACAGGACAAAGATAAGTAGACAAGACTACCAGCATCTAATCCTAGTGCACATAAGACAGAGACAGAGAATTCCCTGAGTAATTTGGTTAGCCAGACTAGTCAAAACTGGAAACTGCAGGGTCAGACACATAAATCTTCACAAAGTGTAAGGTGGAGAACCCTCCAAAAAGACACTCAGTATTACTTTTGGAGCTACAAACACATACATCCTTGCATGTGCAACTGCACCTTCACAATATGCAGACACACATATGCACAGCAGACATGTACCCAGGCAGAAAAGTAAACAAGCAAATATTGAATAAAAGTATATGATGTTAACTTATTTCACATAATATATAATATTAATACATTTATATATAAATAACTTACTTATGTAATTTTATACTCCATGTCATCTTTCAAGCATCATTTGTAAATAGCCATCTTATAATAAATGATATATGTCTGTATGTAGGGTATAGTAATAAATAATATCTGTTAAGTTATATATTGCAAATATTAAGTAGCATGTGATATTTTTTTAAAATGGAATAACATGCATTCTATCCATGTGTAAAGATACCTTATATTGTTACATCAGTAATATTACTTATAGATTTAATTATAAGATAAATATATAATGCAGTATAATTTAAGTTTCACATCTGAAATTTTAATGTATTCTGTCATTCACCATAATTATCTTGCCATTAATACTCACAGGGCTGTGTCATTTCTCTTCCCTCACTGTGAGGGCCCAGTTTGACTCATCTTTGGACTAATGCATTTAAAGTGAAAAGACATTTGTTAAAATCAACAACAGGGTGGTGACCCAATATATTTAGCTTGGAAATACACCATGACAGGTCCCTACATGATGGAATATTAAAGGACTCTGCATAAAATAGCATCCTGCTCCCCTCTATCTTTACATAACCTTTGTCCCTGTCCACTGTCCCACCTGCTTGAACAAAGAGTTAGCCTCACAGTGACACAGCTGAGATCAGAGAGTCCATGCATGACGCAGAACCACATCTCCCTAGAATGTTGTGGCTACAGCGTGCAGGGAACGATGTAGCCATATAGACTGAGACAGAAAGATTGGGAGAAGCTCATTCAATATCACACAGCATCCCAGCCTGGCTACCTTTCACAGGTCACATCCTTCTCATGTCACGTTCCCCTCAGAGATCCTTCCACCCTAGTCAGGCACAGACAATGAGAAAGTCCCCTCAGCTGTCATAGAACCTGTGCTTGAAAGGAAGGTCCTAATCAGCTCCATTCCCAACGAAAGCAATGTGTGTAGTGAGGCACAGACAGAAGGGGGCAGCATAGAGCTTGCAAACAGAGATTTAGGGTGTCAATGCTGGGTTTGCTTCTGCCCTGGAGTCTTCAGAATTGGTATTTGACCAAGAATGTCAATTTTCTCATATTAAAAGTAGAAGAGTCACTGGGAATCCTGGCACATGCCTTTAATTTCAGAACTCAAAAGGTAGAGGCAAGAGGGTCTCGCTGATTTTATACCAGCCTGGTCTATGTAGGAAATTCAAAGATCAGCCAGGATCACATAGAGAGGGCCTTTGTTGTTGTTTTCAAAACAAAACAACAGCAACAAAAACAAAATCGTATAAATGGTATCCTGATGCTGGCTCCAAAGCTAAGCAGAAGGCTGGCTGGGATATTAACGCAACATATAAGACCTAATAAACTACTGCACCAGCAAAGAGGCAGGGGGAAGGATTCAGACCCTATGAGAAGAGCTGTGTAGACTTCTTCTCCATCCTCAGTATTTATTCAAAAAGGATGATTATTCCAACATTCAATCCCAGACAATGAGAGAGACCTGAATTGACAGGACAGAGAAAAGAGGAAACATGACAGATTCACTTTTAAATGTCTGCTCTTGTGGTTTGGCCAGGCCTCATATTTCTCACTCTTTCACTCTGTTTGCCATCACAGAATCAGCATTGACCATCTCTATGAAAGACCTGGGAGAACATGGAAATGGACTGGAAATTCTTCCTGGACTTTGACTCCAGGAAATTCTGGAGCCTGACCAAACAGAGACCATTCCATATGACAGCACACCTAAAATAAGAGTCCAGGGCTGCCCGCTAGCCCTGCCTGGACCATATGGCCTGCCTAGTGACATGGGACCATGCCAGACGATATATATTCCTACAATCACCACAGGTTAAACTCAGTGGAAGGAAAGGATAACTCACCATGGCCAGTGAAAAGACCACCTTGAAATGAGTCTGTCTTCACCATTGCTGGGTATCAGTCTCTACTTCATAATCAGAGACAGATTTGGACCCAACTCTCCAGTCTGGAGTTGTATCCAGATAATTCTTGGTGTCTGCTAAGACTACATTTCTGGGAATCTGGGGTATATGGGCAAAGGAGACCTGTGTTGAAGGAGTTAAGAGAAAAGATCCTTAGGTTTAAGAAAAAGCCAGGAAAGTTGAGGCAGAGGAAAGCAGCTATGGTTAGAATCCAGGGACCTGAGAACAAACCTGAGTTCACTGTTGAGCCTGGGTCAGGAGCCTGGGTGACGTCTTCTCTGGTTACCTTCAGCTCCAAGTTCTCACTGCGTGGGGACCAGATGGACTTTTTATAATAGAGGCAATGATAGTCTCCAGCAGTGCTTTCATTCACTGGGCCAAGGAGGAATCTAGCCTCTGTCATTAGAGGCTGTGTGTTCTTCTTCTCCATGACACAATGGCTTCCCTTCTCCAGGCGGAATGTATCATATCCACTAGGGGTTGAGCACACAATGGTTACAAAATGCCCTTTGTGGATCACAAGGCTTGGTTCAGCTGAGATGGAAGGCTTTGACAGAGATCCTAGGAGAGAGCAGAGCAGGAATCACAGAACATTGCCACAACACAAAACCAACTTAGGTGCAACATTCTATATTCTTACCAAATTTGGAGTTCTCCAGACATGATGGAAGTGCAGCTCTATAACATCCTCACTTTCTGTGTGCATTTGAATTCCCATCCCATGACAATAAGGAAGCTAAGCCTTAGCACATGTTGGGTCTAGCAAAGATCTATCCAAGGTAATCTCAGAACATCCCAGGCTGGATATGTCTACTCCAGAGCCCACCACCTCCTGGTTCATTCCTGGGACCTCTGACTTTTCAAGTTTATCTTTCTTTCCAGGCCCTGTTATTGAGGCATTAAAAGCCTACCTGCTTCAAACTATCTGGATGCAAGAACAATACCATTAAATCAAAGATTATACACACATATATACGTATACACACACATACACACACACACACTCACACACACACACACACATATATATATAGATAGATATAGATAGATAGATAGATAGATAGATAGATAGATAGATAGATAGATAGATAGAGACAGAGAACCTTAAATGATCACATTTTCTGTGTTCAAAGTGATGTTTTGCTGTAAACTGTGGAACAAATGGATCAAGCTCATAAACTTGGATCACCTTATTAACTTGGCTTCTTTTTCTGAGGATAACTGATATTTTCAGTTTCCAACCTTATAAATGCATGGTTGCTAGCCATAATCCATAATTAACCTTTGGCCCTTATTCATGTGTAAGTGAGTTTTTGTTCCCTTAAACCAATATTTCCTCATACTTTCTTTTTCCTTAATTCATTCTTTCAACTGTTTTAAATATTGTATTCATCCTTTAGGGATGCCTTCTATGTTTCCATCGTTTCACTTATGTAAGAAACATAATGTCTTTCATTTGAAGCTAAAGAATGGGAGGGAAGACTGATGTAGAAATAATAATTGTCCAATGCTGTGGCAAAAAGACTGCAATGAATGTGAGCGGTGAGCACAGAAATCTCCAGGGACAGGTGAGATCAGAGGTGTACTCGGTGAGATGACAGGGAAGAGCTACTTGCACTGAGACCTGAGAGACAGAAGTTAATTCCCTGCCCCTAGAAAGCAGGGGCTTGGAGAATCAAACATTGATAAAATACTGTTTAAAATTCCACTCAGAGGACACAAACTCTTAGCTAGATAAGAAGAAGCAGTTAAAAGAAATCACCTGTGGGGCATTCTGTAGATAATTAATGCAAAGTCTATTGTTCTTCAGAGTCACTGAGAGCTGAGTTTAAGTGCTGTCTGAAAGGGAAAATATGGGATAAATTATATGCTAATTGGCTTGATACAGTCAGTCTGGAACACGAGGTCCATTTTAAAAATTAAATTAAAAGTCATCCTGTGAGAGAGCCAGGGTTGAGAGGGAATCTGGAGTTTTTGAGGAAAAAAAGAAAATTGAAGAACTTAGAGATAAGCCAGCCTGATAGGACAAGGTGGCCAGGATGTATCTAGGGTAAGCCCTAGTCACCGGGTCTGAGAAAAACATGGGTCTGATTCTGTCTCAATATCAATATCAACTGTGGAGCTCAAGCCACATCCCACCTCCAGGCACAACCTGACCTGCTCATCCAGTGTCCAAACCAGACTAGTAAATATGACTCTGAGTCCTCATCAAATAAGCTTCTTTTGCAACACACAGAGACCATTACAGCAAGCCTCAACTGGTGCATAAACCAACTGATCCTGATTTGGGTATATCTCCAATGGCTACATCTACAACATATTCCCATCCCTAGGGCTTGTGGAACATGACAGAAGAGGGAACAGGAAGACTCTAAAAGCCAGAGGATCAGGAAGTTGGCTGTGAATATGTTTTCCAGATATGACAGGAAGGCTATCCCCATGATACCTCAACAATATGGCTACCTAAGCAAGCCCTGAACAAAGACACCACCCATTGACATCCCAGATTGAGTGAGGGAAAGCCCACAGGGCTCCTAGATGAGGAGCTACAAGAATTTAATGGCTGCTGAGAGGTGGAGAATAAGTATTCCCCAGGAATTAGCTCCTTATATGGTTATCCAGTACCAAGTGGTGAGCTCTAAAAGCACATACATATAAGCAACACTAAACACCACATAGCAAGGTGTATTTATTTATTTGAATATAAACATGTGACACTAATAAGTAGGCAATGAATTTCAGAGGGATCATGAAAAGCAGGGACTTACAATGTACTGGAGGAAGCATATAGAGGGGAGAAATGATGTAATTATATTTTCATTAAAATTGTTTTTAAAAATTAAGGAGAAGAGAGTTGGTGACTCCCAGTTTAGGGGTCCAGAAAAGACTCTATTCTTGGAGTTAGCAGAATTTGAAAAAAAAATTGCAAAACTTCTGATGATGTAAGACATGAAAGAAGCTTCTGGGTAAAATTTTCAAATTGTGGAAAATAACAGGAAGATATTTGTGCTTCTGCATGACAAGGAGCAATATCCATAGTGCCAGGGAGGGTGAGAGCCTTAGGAGGTACAGACAAACAGAGCAGACATGAGGGAAACAGTAACAAGTAGGGAACAGAAGAGCTTAAAAAAGAAGTTCACAGAAATTTATGCGGAGAGGGAGAAAGATTTGAGTATGTATGTGGTGGTGTGTGCATTTAATTCCAACATTCAGGAGGCAGAAGCAGGCAGATCTCTGTGAATTCTATACTGTCCTGGCCTATGTAGCAAGTTCCAGGCCAGTCAGGGATACATAGTGAGAATCAGAATCAGAACAAACAAAAGAATTAAATAACTAACAGGCTTAAGAATTTAGTGGGGGAAATAAACAGCACCTAGTGGCATACAGTTAATGAGGAGATGGAGAAGTGGATAAAGTGCAAATTTTCATGATCTGCCTTTGAGGACTGTCAAGGCCTTGCTAGGGGATACTGAGAGAGGTCTGGGAAATGGAGAAATCTCTCACATGTAGGCTTGGTCATCCTGAAAACAACTGTCTCTTTAGACAGCTTGTCATGGAGATATCTCATTGCCATATTCTTCACTGCATGAGGCCCAGTAGAGAAGAGACAGAAACAATGCAACTATCAGTTAATAGAAAAACTGATAAAGAAAGTGTGGTGCACAAACACATTAGAATACTGGTCATGCTCCAGAAAGGAAATGCTGCTGCTGTTGGTGGCAACCAGAATGTATCCAGAGGAAGTTACATGAAGCAAGCCAGTCACAGAATGACAAAATCACAGGATCTCACTTACGTATAGAATGCAAAGACATTCATCTCAGAGATGAAAAACAATGAGAGTAGAATGGTTATCAGAGGCTAAGGGAAGGGTAAATGGAGACAGAGAAGATGCTGGACAAAGATATGAAATTCCATTTTGATGGGAAAAATACATTTATTGAGTTCTACTGTGCATGAGAGTGGCAGATTGCTTATTTAAATTTTCCAAAAATGGTAGATAGATGACATTGTCACACCTAAAACAAAATGGATGTCAGAGGTGATGGATATGCAACTCAGCCTAATTTAATCATACTATGGTGTAAATGCACAACAAAGCATGGTGTTTTAAATAAGAAATCAAAGAAAACAGGTAGAAAAGGAAGAGGGATGAAGGTTGCTTATCTGAGGATGTTTATGCTTATCTGAGGATGTTTATGACTATAGGAAATGCTCATAGGTCTTCCTCCAGGCCTCCTGGGTACATGTGATCCTCTTCAAACCTGCCCATTGGTTCAGAAACAACCAAAGACATGACTTACCTTCTTGAGTCATAACTGTCCATCCTAGGCACAGCACTGAAATAGAAAGCTCAGTGAGAAAGACACTCACCACATGGGTTGCTTAGAAATGAGAATATAGGAAGGACTAGATATAGGTGGGAACATTCAGCCTACCATGATTACCCAGCCTTTCTTCCTCCATATCAATGCCAAAGTATAATTCTCCTTTTCACTCTGAAATAAGCCTAAGTAATACCTCAGGCTAAAGGTGGAGACATAGACTCAAAATCCCAGCTAGCCAGCTGGTCCACACATTTAAGTATTACTTGAGCTATAAAGTTCAAAGTCAGCCCAAGCATCTTTCTGAGACCATGTCTCAAATCCAAAAGTAAAATGATGCCCAGGATGTATTTTGAAAAGAAAAGAATTTCTCAACAAGGGTACTCATTAATGCATAACACCTGTTAACTTGAAAAATAAAAAGGACTGAGATGAAGATACAATTCTGTGGTAGCATGCTTACCTAGGATGCATTAGACCCTGAGTTCAACTTCCAAAACCCAGAAAAACAACTGGCTCCCAGTCATCTTCTCTTCTAAACAGGCTCTTCTTAATTCCTTTCAAAGCTGAAGATACACACAAGCCCCATTTCTATTCCTATCAATAAGTCCACAGAAGTATCTTACAAATAGGGATGGGGAAAAAACTCTTCCCAGGGGGATTCAGAATCTGCTGGCTGTTTTCAGGCCTGAGTAGGGAATAAACTCCCTTCTTCAAATCACCTTCCTCATCCCTCCATTTCTCCCAGGACTCACCGAGGGCCAACAGCTTCACAGGATTAACTGGCATGATTCAGGCTCTGGTAGTCTGACCAGGTCTGAAGCCCTGCAGTGGAGACAAGAGGCAGGATGTCAGAGGACTGGTGCTCAACACAAGATTTCTAAATCAGTTTTCTTACACGAAGAGGAAGAGGTTCTCCCCTGCACTTTCCATTCTTTCCCCTGGTGACTCTGTGAGAAGGTGTCAGATCCTTAAAACAATATACCAGTCCCTGAGCTAAGGTGTAACTGAGCTCATTCTTCAACATGTTTGTTTCTCTGTAATATGGGAGACAGAGAATAAGATTGTACCTTTCAGTCCCAACTATAAAAATAATGAGCATCTATCTTCAGGCAAGACATTTCAACATCCAAAGCTCACATCTCCACATGTTTATAATTAGAGTCATAAGGTCTCCCCCAAGTGTTTAATGTTATGGTCTCTGTAAGATATTTGCATTTTAAATGTGTCCTGTTATAAATGATGAATTTTACCTTTAAACAATATTGAGTTGTGTGTGTGTGTGTGTGTGTGTGTGTGTGTGTGTGTGTGTGTGATACAGTGTGTTTATGTGGAGAGGGTTAGAGGACAACTTGCAGGAGTCATCTATCTCCTATTATGGAGGTCCCAGGGATTGAACTCAGGTCATCAGCAATAGAAACAAGCGTCTTTACCCATTTGACCATCTCATTGACCTAGATATTTTTTTAAAAAAATCAAAGGTTGTCAGGAGTGGAGAGATTAGGTCCTATCCATTCTGTTAACATGGATGTTGGGCCTCAACTGTTCTGAGGAAAGCTGTCTCTGAGCAAATCGGTCAGGATCATTTTAGGGGAGCTGAGGCCCTCCCTCCCTGCCACTAGCGGAACAAGAAGTGGAAAGTAGAGAGAAGAAAGTTCTTCCTCTTTGGAAATAGCATGAAGATTTTTTGCAAAAAATTAAAAATAGAATCTAAGTAAGGGGAGAAATAAGGAAGTGAGATGTCAGCACTCATGTAATCATTGCAACACTGTTCACAAGAGCTATGATGGAGAAGTAATTCCAAAGAATGGGTGAAAATGCGGTGCATATACACAGTGGAATGAAGAAAATAATGATGATACCATGTGTCTTTGTTAGGGTTTCTATTGCTATGGAAAACACCATAACCAAAAAGTAACTTGGGGAGGAAAGGGTTTATTTGGCTTACACTTTCACATTGCTCTTCACCACTAAAAGAAGTCTGAAGTCTGGACAGGAACTCAAAACAGGGCAGGATCGTGAAGACCGCAGCTGATCCAGAAGCCACAGAGGGGATCTGCTTACAGGCTTACAAGCCTAGCTTGCTCATCCTGCTTTCTTATAGAACCCAGGATCACCAGCCCAGGGATGGCCACATCCACAATAGGCTGGGCCCTCCCCCATTGATCACTAATTTGAGAAAATGCCTTACAGCTGGATCTTATGGAGGCATTTCCTCAGCCGAGACTCCTTCCTCTCTGCTGACACTTCCTTTTATCCAGGTGACAAAGAAAATCAACCAGTACAACTGATCCCTTGTCAATTTGATACACATACAAATCATTATTAATTATTAATCCACAACCCTTTCTTTTCTATTTATCTCCAGGATCTCACATTAAAATGATAATTATTTTAAAAGTCCCACTGTCTTTACAAATTCAAACATTAAAATTTCAGTCTCTTTAAAATATCCTGTCTCTTTCAAAAGTTCAGGTCTTTCACCTGTGGGTGCCTTTAAAATGCAAAATTAAATTAAGCACATTCTCCAAAAGGGAAGAGCCAGAACACTATCACAAAGTGTCCAACCAAATTAACCTTCAACAGTATATATAATTCAATGGCCAATTGTCTGGGATTCACTCAGGATCTTCTGGACTCCTCCAAGGAGCTTGAGTCACTGTTCCAACTCTACCCTGTGTGGCACACACTGCTTGGCTTCTAGGCTTCAGCTGGCTCCCCTCAACTGCTTCTGCTATTCTTGGTGGTCTTCCCATGGTACTGGCATCTCCAAAACACTGGGGTCTTCTGCAGCAACTGGGCTGCATTTTCACCAAATGCCTCTCACAGGCTCTCTTTATGGTGCAAAGCCCCAATTTCTTTGCATGGCCCCTTCTGTCCTGGGCCTTCAATTTCCACTGAGGGTGCACCTTCACCAATGGCCTCCTCTGGGCTCTCACAGTGCCAAGCCTCAGCTGTTCGCCATGAACCCTTCATGTCTTCAAAGCCAGTACCACCTGGGTGACTCCTCCACATTAGAAAGGCTGGCTGCCAGCACGAGGTACAATCTTGGCCACCTCTGGAACAGAGCTTCTCTGTGTTCTCAGGAAACACTTACTAGAAGATTTAGTTTCAGTGATGCTGTTATGTTCTTAATAACTGCTCATTGCTTTGCTCCAGCTGAGCAGGATTAAGTATCCCAGCAAAAGGAAGTATCATTTTAGTAGTTCTGGTATCTAGTTAATCACTGGTGATTTTTAAACCCCAGCTAACCAGAGCCACAGAGTCTTAATTCAAAATAACAGATGACCCTGATAGTCTTTAAACTTCCCTCTGAAATGTCACAAGCCAGGCTTCCATCTTTTGCACTGATCTTAGCTTTATCTTCTAAGCTTCCAAAGGACATCCCACTGAGCTCTGAATACTCAGTGGCTCTTCTAGCCCAAAGTTCCAAAGTCCTTTCACAAACCTGTCCCAAACCTGGTAAGATCTGTCACAGCAATACCCTACTATGCTGGTACCAATTTCTCTTCATTAGGGTTTCTATTGCTGCAACAAAACACCATGCCTGAAAAGCAAGTTGGGAAAGAAAGGATTTATTTGGCTTTATACTTCCACATTGCTCTTCACCACTGAAGGAGGTCAGAACAGAAAATCAAACAGAGCAGGACACAGGAGGCAGGAGCTGATGCAGAGGCCATGCAGGGGATCTGCTTACTGACTTACTCCCCCCTGGCTTGCTCATTCTGTGTTCTTATGGAACCCAGGACCAACAGCCCAGGCATGACACCACCCAAAATGGGAAGGGAATTACTCCATCGATTGCTAATTGTGAAAATGCCTTACAGCTAGATCTCATGGAGGCATTTCCTCAACTGAGGCTCCTTCCTCTTCAAGTTGACACACAAAACCAGTCAGGACACCATTATGAAAAACCATATGGCTGGAACTTAAAAAATGGCGTGGCCCAGTGAAACAAACAATTCCAGAAGGACAGAGGCCAAATTATTCCCCTCAAATGAGGTATGTTAAATAGTCATATTCAAACTGGAAATGCTGACCCATGTCTGCAATCCATGCATGCACTTGGGTGGATGAGGTAGAAAAATTACCACAAGAGTAAGGCCATCATGAGTTCTGAGCTAGCCTGAGCAAATAACAAGATTCTGTCCAAAACCTATGAAATAAATAAAGAATTTAAATTGATGGATGCAAATCTAGGAATGCTGGCTACCAGAAGAAAAAGTGTGTAAGTTATTTATCATTAAACAAAAATTTTTGGATGACTAATATGAATAACTCTAAGACAACATAGCACCTACAGTCAATAATACTGAACTGTATTGTTAGTATGTTAAGAAAACTGATTTCATGGTTTACTTCAACTTATCTAGGGTTTAAACTGCTGTGATAAAACACCAGGAGCAAAATTAACTTGAGGAGGAAAGGGTTTGTTCCATCTGAGTCTTCATCTGAGGTAACACTATCATTGGAAGTCAGGGCAGGATCTCAAGGTTGTAGCCAGTATGTGGGAACTGAACTAGAGTCCATGGAGGAATGTTTTTTACTGGATGTTACTCATGCTTGCTCAGTCTTTTTTTTTTAAATATAACCCAGGTCCACCATACTATGGGAGACATCACCCACCATGAGATAGGCCCACCCATATCCATCATTAATCAAGAAAATGCCCCCAAGCCTTTGCCAAAGCCCACAGGCTAATCTGATAGGGGTATTTCCTTAATTGGTTTCCCTCTTCCCAAATAACTGGGGCTTGTATCAAGTTGAAAAAAACATAATCATCTCAATCGCTCTCCCACTGTTCTCTCTGCTCTCCTCTCCGTCTCCCCCTTTCACTCCTTCCGTCTCTGTATTCTTGAAGGGCCATTGAATCAAGTGTGGAGCAGAGTGACATAAGCAACATCCTAAAGGGACTGGATAGACAAGAGACAGATCTAGGTGTGCATGTGTGTTGTTTGTAATGTCGGTTCCATATATGACAGAAAAGAGGATATCTGTCTTTCTGGGTCTGGTTTTTTTTTTTTACTTACTGTAATAAACTCCAGACCCATCTATTTCCCTGAGAATGATTTTCCTGTGCCAGATTTGGTGAACTAGACACAGGCTTGAAGAGAAATAGGGTGCAGTTCTCCCTTATCTCTGCCACAATCTGCTCTTGGTTAAACCTCCCAGCCTTCTAGCCTGTAGCAGCTAAGCCTGGTGATGTGAAGGCACTCGCCTGAGATTTGTCATCCCTCTTCTCCCTCAATTCTTCCCAAGTGGAGAAGCAGGTGGTCTACATGTCCAGGGCTGGTTCCCATCATAAGAAGATTCCAACTAACACTGCCTTTACTATGATTGGCTCTGATACTGTGTTTCTGAGGCCTGATGTAATTTCATTTATTTTCATAGCTGAAAACAATTCCATTGTGTAAATACCACAATTTTTTAAACATCTGTTCTTTGATGAATAATGAGTGTCCAGCTTCACCTGGCCAATAGGAGTCCCTTCTTGGAGATAACGAAATAGCAGTGATGGGATCAGGGTGTCATGCATATTTCATCCCTATATCACAACACTGGAGTCAAATATAAGACTCCAGCTCTTAAGAAGTTCTTGGATATATCATCTGACATTTTTACGTTGTTATAAATTGAACAGTTGGGTTCCTTCCCCTGTCAAAACTTACATGTTAGAACCTAATGCCATGGGAGCTGGAAAGATGTTCAATAGTTAGGCATGATTGTTGTTCTTACAAGGAACCCATGTTGAGCAGCCCACAACAGTCTGTACCCCTAGCTCTCTAGGATTCAACATCATCCTCTGTTGACTTCCACCAGCATTTGCACACACGCACACACGCACAAATAAATTCTTTAAAATAAATAGCTTAAAAATTCTTTTGAAAATTGGAGCACAAATATTAAAGGAAAGAGACTATATTGGATTTCCCTAAAAGTAGCATCAATTGGGACTTCTGACCTCCCAAACTGTAATTCAGTAAACTTGCCTTATCCTAAACCATTGTGTTTATGATAATTTACTCAAGATTCAGTGGGGAGTGAAGCCACCAGCTGAAGAATGACATGCATGACTCCATTTACACTTTACTAACAGGAACCAGACACAAGGGGGAAGGTGTGAGCACTTTGACTTGCTCTTCTCTTGTTGTAATAACATACCTCAGCAAAAGGAATCTAATATAGAGTTTATTTCAGCTCACAGTTCAAGGTACAATCCATTGTGATAATCAAGTCACAGTGGCAAGGGCTTCAAGCACCGGGTAACATTGCACACACAATCAGAAAGCAGATGTATCCTTGCTGCTACTCAGCTTGCTCTTTCTTTGTTTAATCCAGAATCCCATCCAGGAAATGGAGATACCCATAGTAGGTGGGTCTTCCTACCTCAATGAACAAACAGGGTAATTCCTCACAGACTCCCCCAAAGGCCCCTCTCCTAGGTGATTTTAGATTGTGTCCAGTAGATAACACTAACATCACAGCCTTGATGTGGTCACTCAATACCTAAGAATGGGTTACATATATGTCTTTATTATGCAGGCATTTATACTGCATGATGCATTTACACTCACACGAATAAATAGTCCTGTGCTCTGTCTTTTCACCACTGTAGCTTGAATTGTGGCTTAGAGGTTGACTGTCTTCTCTATCTTGTCAGGTTGAACTTGTAAGAGCATTGGGGGTTCACCTGCAGCCAGCCTGCATTTGGCTGTTCTGAGACTACTCAAACATGATTCAGATTAAGGGGACAGCTAGAAACATATAATTTCCTTTCCTGACTGCTCCTGATGTTTGGATTCTGGAGGCATGGGCATAATGATGAACTATTGTTCCCTTCTCTTTTCACAGATGAAGAACTTGAGTCTGGGGATCTATTGGGGGTACACCTACATTCCAGCACTGCCAGCATCAATAAGGCACATTCTACACATGGTCATAAGTGTCTTTGCATTGTATGTGACTGAGGTTTCAGAAGTGTTACTAATGGGAGACCATTCTTCTCCTGATCTAGAGAGCTCATAGAACTATGAGCTTCCTGCATCAAATGGACATATGCCCTCTTTAGTTGGGCACACTCAGCTCAAACCATAGATTTAGGGGAAATGATCAGCCTGTTTTCTAGGATTTTAGTTTCGGTGCCAGTTTCAGGGAAACCACAATCAGTCTAGTTCTTAATTTTAAACATCCACAGTGAGAACCCACCTTAAGACAGGAGAACAGATTTTGAGTGTTAGGGGAAGGATTTTCCTATGCCAGTTGTGCTGAACCAGACACAGGCTAGAAGAGCACTCGGGGTTAGTGTGCTCCCCCCCTTCATCCAGTGTCCAGTTACATCTCCCATGTGTGGATCCAGCCTTCTTCCCTGTAGCACCTAAGCCTGGTGAGGTGAGGGCACTCACCTGACGTTTGTCACACCTCCTCCCACACACGCCCAGGAACTGGTTGCCACCACACAAAGGCTCCAACTGGTACTAACTTCACTAGGATGGCTTTCGAAGCTGTTTTTTTTTTTTTAAACTCTTGAGACCCAACATAACAGGCGGGCATATAAGAAATGGTGCTCTGAACAGCCATAGGCAAGGAAGTATGCTGTGCTTTCCTCTGCTGATTTTGAACAGGAACAGAAGCATCCACTTCCCTTTTATGTGACTCTTATCACCTCTGACCACACCACATTGAGAAGTGTTTCATAAAATGCCTGCAGTTTTACAGGTCCCACCCATCCGACTAATATCTACCACCAGACACCAAACTCAGATGGCTCATATGACTCAGTTCTTAAAAAAGAATATATATTTTAATAGAAACTCGAGACTCACAGCAAAACTAACCAGACGTTAATGAGAGTCTCGAGTGTACTCCTTGAGCTTGTCTGCGCCATCATAGTAGTATAATTGCTCCAACTGATAAACCTGCAAGGACACATTGCTGCCATCCAGGGTCTTTACTTTACACTGAATTGTGTGCTCTGTGAGTGGGAAAATGTCTAGTGATATGTGCTGGCCATTATAGAACCATACAGATGATTAGCTTTGCTGTCCCTTAAAGCATCTATGATGTGTTGTTTGTTTGTTTGTTTTTTGTTACTCTTTTTGCACTTTCACTCTTTGTTCTTTTGGGTGGCCTGCCACCCAGCCCAAACAAATATACGTGGAGACATTATTTCTTATTAAGCCCTTCCTAGCTTAGCCAGCTTTTTTTTTTTTGTTAACTTAAATTATCCCATCTATCTTTTGCCTCTGCCCTTTTAATTTTCTCTTTTTCTGTATAACTTTTACTTCTTTCTTTCTCCATTGCTGGTTCTGTAGCTTGGTGGCTGACCCCTTCTTTTCTTGATCCTTGGTTCTCTCTCCTTCCATTTATTCTCTCTGGCTGCAATCCCTGCCTATCCAATTTCCTGACTTCCTATCGGCTGTTCAGCTCTTTATTAGACCGAACATTGTTTTAGACAGGGAAGGTAACACAGATTCACAGAGTAAAACAAATTCAACACAAGGGAATGCAACACATCTTTGCATCATTAAAACAAATGTGCCACAGCATAAACAAATGTAACACATCCTAAAATAATATTCCAGAACGATGACCCTTTTATTTCTCTGTGTGTATGTTGTCTCCCAGTCTCTCTGTATCTCTTTCTGTCTCTCTGTATCTTTTTCTCACCTCCTCCAGTGTGTATGTGGGGGGGGATGCCATTTTGTATGCTGTGAATGTGTGTTGCTCTGATTGGTTGATAAATAAAATGCTGATTGGCCAGTAGCCAGGCAAAGAAGTATAGGCAGAATAAGCAGACAAGGAGAATTCTGGGAAGAGGAAGGCTGAGTCAGGAGTTGCCAGCCAGACACAGAGGAAGCAAGATGACAAGGTAAAACTGAGAAAAGGTGCCATGTCACATGTCAAAACATAAATAAGAATTATGGGTTAATTTAAGTGTAAGAGCTAGTCAGTAATAAGCCTGAGCTAATGACCATACAGTTCATAATTAATATAAGCTTCTGTGTGTTTCTTTGGATCTGAGCAGCTGTGTACCATGTGAGACACAGGAAAACTTCCAACAGTGTGTGCGTGTGTGTATGCATGTGTGTTCATGTGCGTGTACGTGTACGTGTGTGTGTGCGTGTGCGTGTGCGTGTGTGTGTGTGTGTGTGTGTGCTTCTGAAGAGGGCATTTGTCTTCTTTACTTTTCTCTTTGTTGTGAGAAATTACCTGACAAGAGCAACCTAAGAAAGATTTGGTTTTGACTTACAGCTACAGGGTACAGTTCATCATGGCAGAAATGCTATATCATTAAAAAGTGAGGCAGCTGGTCATATATGTCCAGTCAAGATGCAGAGAGAAGTAAATGATGGTGATCAGCTTGCTTTCCCCTTTTAATTTAGTGAGGGGATCTCATCCATAGGATGGAGTCACCAACATTCACTGGATCTTTCCTATTCTGCTAAACCTTTCTGAAAACATTTTTATAGACAAACTATAGGTATGTTTCCATGGTGTTCCTAAATTCCATCAAATGTACAATGAAAATGAACTATCACAGAATCCAGTGTTTCACATATACCAGGTAAGTGCTCCTCTTCCATGCTACAACTCCAGGTACTTTCTGCTTCCATGAGTTTTGCCTTCCTCAGAACATATTGCAGTTTTAATGAGACTATATGTGGTCTTTTGGTACTGGTTACTTTCACTCAGTGATGTAAAATTTTTTCATGTCCTTGAGCAGATAATTTTATATAGGCATAGCTTTTCAATATCTTTGACCCTACATCTAGGTTCAAGATTGCTGGGTCTTATAAAATATGCTTGGTTTTGTCAGAACTAGACTGGCTGCATCTGTGGCTACTGTACCACATTGACTGCTCACAACCATCAACCACCACCTCGCATCCTTCCCAGTATGGACAGTTGTCACTGCTGTCAATTCCACCATTCCAACAGATGTTCAGTGAAAATGTGCTTACTGAGATGTTAGAAGGTCTACAGAACACTGGCTGTAAGGTCAGGCTTTATGGTAAGTTCCTCCTCTCTTTGAGTCTCCCACAGCCTCTGTGACCTGAGCAAGTCACTTCCCCCTGTAGAGTGACTTAGATATGAGAAGCTCATTTCTTAGAAATCAACCAGCCAAGATTCATCAGTTGCCCATCACAAGCTCAGTGCCTGAAGTTGAGGAATTATTTGAAGCTGGAACTTTCAGTGTATCTTGTTCACATCTTGGTGGATCAGGAATGGGATCCTGACTGGAAATGAGACCAGGCTATAAACTTCAATGGTCCACCTCTAGTGGCCTCTACCACCAAATGGACATGAAATCATTGGAGTCCACAGCAGCAACCTAATCTTAACTTTGACCCTTTACAAACTTTGCTGACTGTGGGAACTTAGCAAACTGTGTGCTAGGTATCACCAAAGGAAGACATTCCCCAAATCCCAAGACACCGGCACAAACCTCTGCAAAGCTAATGGTATCTGCCACACACTTCCACAATAGAAGGAAGTAGCTGTATATAAGGATGCTGCCTTCTCTCTCAATACCCTTGATCTGGATTTTGATGCAGGGATTTTTCTACATAGGATGATTTATTTTTTCTCTATTCTAGTTTCATTTCTGTTGCTATGATAAGATACCGACAATAAAAAACAACTTTGGGTAGAGGGTGGGTTCAAGGGCAAACTTTTACACTGTCTTTCGACATTGGTTGATTTCTTTTTGTTGTTGTTGTTGTTTTTTCTTTGTTTTCAGGCATAGTCTCAGACTCACAGGATAGGCTAGGATGCCAATGTACTTGTGATTCTTCACTCAATGTCTTAAGTGCTGGAACTACAGATGTGCACCTCCATGTACATGGCCCATCCAAAGAATGTGTATGCTAAGCAATCAGTCATGCATCTGAGATATGTCTCCATCTTTGTGTTTATACTTTTTTTAGAATGTAGTGCTTTCACCTGTATCCCAAGACTTCTAAAATATATAAAACAAGTTGTAAATTCACTCAAAATGACTTAAGTGGCATGGTAAAATGGACAGAATGGAGCAGCAAAAACATGTGAACAAAGTACTCATGCCAAGTAATTTTGAAAGGTACAATGTTTGGCTGTAGTAGTCTTTGATTTTAGAAAGTGAAGAGATGAGATATTTTATTACTGTACTACAGATAACACATTATTTAACATATGAATAATGTCACCATGCTTAATATACCATTGATCAAGCTACAGGGCATAGAGTGAATTCCCTAATCAGGTGTCAATTAATATATTTGGGAGATTCTCAGGTGTCCCAGGGTTACCTTGTACTCACTATATAGCTGAAGGTCATCTTTAATCTCCATCCTTTTGCTTCTACCTTATTAGTTCACAATTATGGTATATATCACCAAACTTGGCTTTGTGGAGTGTTGAGTATTCAATCCAGGGTACTGTGCTTGCTAGGCAAGGATTCTACCTACAAAGCCATATCATTTTCCCACTGGTAATAATTTCTTAATTAAAAAAATCTATAAAGGCAACACAGTGTTGTTTTGAGAGGGGTTTTAAGTTGTGGAGCAACTTAAGGGAATGCATGTCTTGACTCACACAGTTTCCTGTTACCATCAGTTGGTCTGTGGGAGACTCACCTTCTCACACTACCATGAGAAAGGATTCAGGTTTTCAGGTTATTTTCTATCTACCCCCATAATATTCTTTCTTTAATCTCCAAGTTATCTAGTGGTTCTGATGTGTATGGGTAGTTGTCCTACATCTAGAAAGGCCTGACATATAAATTTTGCCATAGCCATTTTGAAGGGACATATTTCCTCTTTAGCACATCAGATATAACTGACCAAAATTGACACATGAGTAGGATGTGGTCACTAGGGCTCCAGTTATATCTCCACTGAGATCACTGCTTGCTCACTATGGCTTGCTTGTGAAAGTGAGTCACAGAAAATGAATTTTGCAGACCAGCCAAATTTCGTGTTCTCTCTCACCTTCCAGACTGTGGATACAACATGACCAGAACTTTGCATTCCGAGCCATGGTGAACTGTAGTTCCTTAATTTGTTTCACATTATTTTGTTAACAACAATGAAAAAAGTAACAATATCTCACCATCATAGCTGCTAGAAAAAAATACAAATTGCCATCCCAAACTCCCAGGTTTGAAAGAGGAAATATGTGCCTTCTTTACCTCTTTTCATCACTGTATTTGAAACCCTAAATATTTTATCAAGCAGTTTCAGATCTTACATTAAGGTAAGGTATTGGATGGATTTTGAATTTATTCATGTGCAAGGTGAGAGGTATGGATCTGGTTTTACTCTTCAACATGTGGAAATCTGTTTCCACAGCATCATCAGTTAAATAGTTTGTTTTGTCCTCCAAAGTACATTTGATATGTTAATCAAAATTTAGGTGGCTATATGTGAATCAGCTTATTTCCTGTCCACCTATTCAATTCTTTGGTCACTGTGTCTGTATAATTTTGACTATAGGTTTGTTTTATATATAGCCTTCATCATGTTGAGGTGTGTTGGTATGTATATGAGGAAGACTGTGAAGTTTTGAATTATGTACACATTGATTGTGAACAATTCAGAGAGGTTAGCATGTGCCTGACCTTGAACTTTGATAATTTTTTATTATCTCCCCAGAATGGGAGGAGAATCTAACAATATTTTACCAGACATGTTCTGACTACTGGTAATTTCTCATGAAGTCTACCCCAATTAAACACATTAGTGATAAACTCAGAGTCATCAATATTCTGACCTGTCACATTAAATACAGGGATAATTGAACAACCATTACAATTATAAACTTGTAGTTATTGAAGTAAACCATCATGTGCCTGCACAAGGTTGACCTTGTCAACAATCATGCATGGAAAGAGAGGAGCTCACTGTTCCTTACTACTTACTGCTGAACAATTGGTTGTTGACTCACTGCAGAAGAGATAGGGTCATTTTTTTCGGTTGCATAAACACTGCTGAGTTTGCTGGATTCCAGTGGGTAGTTTGATACAAAACTCACACAGATGGTCCTGGTTAATCTCTGGGAGTTGAAACACAAAACAAATGGACATGAACGTAAGAATGAAATTTGCAGGGGAGAGAGGGCAATGGGGAGCGGTGGCAGGGATTGGGAGAGGATGGGGTGAAAGTGGTTACTGTGTTTATGGACAAGTTCAGGTAATAAAAGATAGGTAATTTTTTAAAGGAAGGAATCAAAGGCTTCTTCTAGAGGAATTTGTCCAAAAGTTAACTCAGATTTGAGTAACTACACTTCTCTTCCTGGGTCATCAGTCTCTATGTGGCTTAGTGTTTCTGGTTTTTCTGTAACCTGTGTGGGGTGAGTCTGTTTCCCTGTGTTTGCCTGAAGTCTGCCAATCTGACTGACACAAAGTACATTTGCTTTTCATTTTATTAATAAAGAAATATTTAATAGAGTTTTATAGGGGATTATATTGTTAACTCCAGCTGTGATATACTGACTCCATCTGAGCACCAACTGACCCAGATAAAAAAAAAACAATATCAAAAACATAATGGATTAGACATTATTGATATAATTATTGCCTGTATATATTGTATGTAGTTATTGCAATTATTGCATATAGTTTTTCTTATATTAGTTATAACCTTTTTTTAAATTTTAGATTAAAAAGGTGAAATTTGGTGATATTTTATTTGTGATCTAACAAGTAAAACTTGTCTGAAGATCAGAGAGGGGATCTAAGCCACTAGTCAGCCATAGAGGCCAGGGATTGGTACATACAGATTTAATCCTAACACTCGGGAGACTGAGGCAGATGGATATCTGTGAGTTCAAAGCCACCTGAGATTAATCCAGTCTAAAAGAGAAACAGAGTCAGGCAGTGATGGCTCACATCTTCAATCCCAATTGTTGGGAGTCACATGCCTTTAATCCCAGCACTAGGGAGGTTGAGGCAGGAAGTGAAATGACTGGGCAGAGAAAGGAATATAAGGTGGGAGGAGACCATGGCTATGGTGATGTCCAAGCCTGGGCTGCAGTGCAGGGTCATGTGTGGGACTGTGTTCTCACTGCATCTAGAGTCTTGGTTAATATCTGTGGCTCCTGATACCACTAAAAGTCATGTAAATGCCCAGTTCTGAGCCTTCACTTGAGACCAGGTGATGATTGGAGGGTTATGCTGCAACTGGGACCATAGAGATCTGAGTGCCATGAGATGTCTGAACCCAGGCTGCAGCTAAGGGCCATGTCTAGGCCCATGTGCCTAGTGCAGCTGGAGTCTGTGATGATGTCTATGGCTCATGTTGCCACAGAAGGTGATAGGTAACATAGGTGTTGAAATCAAGAACTGTGGTGAGCCAGGCCTGTCCCTCACTGGCTCTAGGATAGCTTTCTCTGCCCCTCACTGGACACTGCAGCAGGAGAGCTGATCCTACCCCACATGGGAGAGCTGGATCTTCATACTTGGGAAAGATGGCCCCACCCCTCATCATGGCTGCATGGGAGAGTTGGCCCTGATGGCATGGGCTTAGGAAAGCTGACTCTGCCCCTCACCTGAAGGGGTTAGTCCTAGTGTCCCAGACAAAGCAGGTCAGTTACCACTCAGATCCATATCCTGGGCCTTGAGTTGGCCCACCCTAACATCTACCCTATCTATGCCCTACTGGAGTGTGTGAAGAGACTGGTCCTATGGAATGATAGGCTCAGGATCTTCTTGACTCAGGGCAACAGCAGGATATCCAAGAGGGTCCAGTGAGGGTCCAGTGATGACAGTGTGCCAGAGACCTTGAACTAGACCAATAACCAATAGCAATGAGCATATTGTGGATGGGGTTATTGGACTAAAGGGTATACTGTTTGACACCCCACAGCACTGAATGCAACTAGGATGGATGAAGAGATGTTGGAAAATGGAGGAGTGGGTTTTTTTCATTTTGTTTTAAATTGGTTTGTTTCTTTTTCCTTGTGGGGAGTTCTACTGGGTTGACAAAAGATATGAAGGGCCTGCAAGGTGACCAGGGTTGGGTTTTGTGATGTGAAATTCCTGGAGAATCAACAAACAATTAAGTTATAAAAAATATTCCCCAGAATTAAAAAAGGAATACATCCAAGTCTCTTTTGTGAGGGTCAAATTGCCCTAATATCCAAATAAAAGATAATTACATTACAAAGTGGTATTGAGCATAAATTTAATAAAAAATTTTGAGTGAAACTTAAAAAAAAAAATTGGATGACTTGACATGTAAGTCACCAAGAGATTGTGCCATGTTTCTGAGAAGACAGGCTGTGGACAGAAACATGGGAAATGAAACTCCTTTGAGATTCCATTGCAGTCCAGTCAGAATCTATAACATATGTCACTTTAACAAGAAATGCAACCTTCCATTAAACATTGCTATCTATAGAGATTAGCTTCTGTGCACCAGTTCCTCTTCAAAAGCCCAGGAAGTATCACAATGGTTAGAGAGGAATGAATTTAAGAGCTGGAAGACAGTCAAGATGTGATAATACTTATGTAACCATGAACATGCAGAAACTGTGGATACCCACCCTCCTATGTTCCAGCATAGATACTGGAGGTGTCCACAAGCCTGAATCTCTCACTGAATAACTAGTGGACTGTTAGTGGTTGATAGAGAGGAAGGCAGTCATTTTCTCAATGGGTAGATCTTCTGCAGGAATAGGTAGAAAGAAGAATGGATTAAAGTAATGGGGGATACAATGGAGTAGGGGAAGGTGAATCTAAAAGCAACACATTGTATATATGTCTGAAACTGTCAAAATGTAACGACAAAAAGAGAACGACTATCATGGAAAACATGACATCAAATGCCAGTAAGGAAGTCGGAAAATTAGAACTCTTATGTGCTTTTGGTGGTAATAAAAACACATGCAGCTACTATGTATGGACATTTCTCAAACAACTGAGAGCAGAAAAAACATTTGACCTAGAAATAGCACTTCTGGTACACACTGGAAGGACTCTAATTCACCATACCAGAAAGCTAGCTACACATCCATTTTCATTGCTGCAGTATTCACAAAAGGTGGGAAATAAAAGAAGTATAAATGCCCTCCAATTAATCATAAAGAAAATTCAGTGCATGTACACAATGGAATTTTATGCTGTCAAAAAAAAATATCATTATATACACAAGAGTGGATTCCACAATAGATCTATTTTTAGTTTATTTATTCATTGCCTCTCTTAATAATAATACCCAGGAAATGAAAACAGTTTAGATGTCAGGCTAATGAAAATGCAATATATATACACACAGAATATTATCCAGCTATTAGGAAAGTTGAATTTGCTGGTGAATAGATAAACCTGGAAAAGTAACCCAAACACACAAACACAAGAATAAAGATCACATATTCTCTTTCATTTGTGAATGCTAGCTTTGAATCTTCAGATATATCTCGTTTCATTTTCAATATACTTAGAGGTCAGGAAATTTGTAAGGTGCCATGGAGGAGGGGCTTTGAGATAGAAGTTATAAAATAGTGGTATAAAAGTTTAAAGGGGATTAATGAAAAAGGAAGGTTTAAATTGGGTAGAGGGTGGGAAGGCAGAGTAGAGGAGAGAATATAGTGAATGATTAATAACTCTAAAGGCATTGGACAAATGCACATGGTGCCTTAGTTAAGTTTTTATTGCTGTAAGGAGACACCATGACCATAGCAACTCTTATTAAAAAGACATTTAATTGAGGATGCTCACAGTCCAGAGGCTTAGTCCATTATTCCAGGCTGCATGGCATCAGGCAGGCAGGCATAGTGCTGGAGCCAAGAGTCCTTACACCTTAAAGGACTCAGAGGCAACAGAAAGTCAACAGACAGTCACACTAAGTGAAGCTTGAGAAAAAGACCCCAAAGCCCATCTCCACAGTGACACACTTCCCAGAAGGTGTGGTCCAGATTAGAGGTATGCTTCTAGCCTCAATGTCTGGATAAAGGCATATATCATCCAGCCTCCTCCAAGAACATATATCCTCCAAAAAG
The DNA here is from genome assembly GCF_004664715.2 of Peromyscus leucopus. NCBI lineage: Eukaryota > Metazoa > Chordata > Mammalia > Rodentia > Cricetidae > Peromyscus > Peromyscus leucopus. The sequence goes on from NC_051063.1 coordinate 185,749,190, forward strand.
GCCACACGTTCTAATAGTGCCACTCCCCATGAACTTATGGGGTCCAAGTCCATTCAAACTACCGTACATGGCATACCACAAGGACACTTGCTCAACCATGTTCAATGCTGCTTTATTCATAATAGCCAGAGACTTAGAAATACCTAGAAGTCCCTCAGCTGAAGAATGGAAAAAGAAAACATACGTTTACACAATGAAGTATTACTCAGTTGTCAAAAAGAAATGAAACTTACAGGCAAATGGATGGAACTAGAAAACAACTCATCCCAAATGAGGTATCCCAGATCCAGAAAGATAAACATGTTATGATCCACTTATATGTAGATATTAGCCATTAAGTTAATGATAACCAATATAAAATTTGTAGGCCCAGAAAGGTAAAGTATGCAGAAAGGTAGACACAGGATCTCTCTGGGTAGGAAAAATAGAACAAACTTTACAGGTAGAATAGGGGCAAGTAAGGATAGGAACTAGGGGATCAGGATGGGTGGAGAAGAGGAGATAAGGTAGACACAATGCAGCAAGAAACAACTGTAACCCAGGGGCATTTGAGGGATGATACGGAACAGTACTGGAGTAGAAATTCCTAAAATATATGAAGGTCATCCTAATGAGGTCTCCTAATAATGGAGGACATGAAGTCTCAACTGGCCATCTCATGTTACCAAACAAGGCTTCTAATAGTGGGACTGGGTTTTATTCAATTGAATTGTTGGCCAAGGAGGTTACATGAAAATCCTCAAACAACCCAGGCTGTTACTAAGACAACAGTTTGCTTTCTGCAAACACACAGCACAGACTCACTGATGAACACAAACCCCACACAACTCTTTGCAAATGGAGAAGTCCATCCGGTGCCTACATAGAGCCTTCACTCCTACATTCCAGTGCCTTTGGTGTGGGAGGGTATTCTGCTGCCTACTTATAGAGGAAAGTAATCACCAATCCAGCCACAAAGCCTTTGTCCTACAATTTTCTTTTGTTTTAAGATATGCTAGGAAAGTGGTGGTACAGAACTTGTTGAAGTAGCCAACTAATGTCTGATTTGACTTAAGGTCCACTCCATAAGATAGAACCATACCAAACACTTCTTTGGTGACCAAGTACCAGAGACTAGATAGCCTAGAGAATTAGAGTAAAATCAAACATTTCTTGTCTAAAAGAAAAAAGTGTAAGTTAATCCTAATGATTGTCTTCTACATTCATAAACCAGTGCCTTATTCAGTCATCGTCAGAGAAGCTTCCTCCTGCAGCAGATGGAAACAGATGTAGAGACCCACAGCCAGATAGCACATGGGGAAAGAGTCTAAATAGAGAGAGTTCATCAAATCTCTCTCCTCAGAACTAAATGAAACCTGCAAAAGAAGAGATGAAAGGAGTGTAAGAACTAGAGATGGAGGAGGACACCAGGAGAACACGGCCATCTGAATCAACTAGGCAAGGCAAGATGAACTCACAGAGATGGAAGAACCAGGCACAGGGCCTACATGGTTCTGCACCAGGTCCTATGCCTATACATTATAACATTTAGCTTATTGTTTTTATAGTGCTTTTGAGTATAAAAATCAGTGGGTTTCTGACTCACATGCCAGCCCCTTGAACTCTTTTCCTTCTGTTGGGTTTCCTGTCTCACTTTGATATGATGTTTTTTTCCTTATCTTACTAAATTTTATTTTGTCGTGTTTGGTTGTTATCTCTTAGAAGTCTGTTTTTTTTCTAATGAGAGACAGAAAGGGAATGGATACAGAGGGCAGGGGAGGTGGTATGGAACTGGGAGGAGTACAGGGAGGGAAAATTATTATAATATGTTGTATAAAAAAAGAATCTGTTTTTAATAAAAAAAATAAAAATTAAAAGGATATCATAGCATTTGAATTGGTAGTTCCTTAGCAATGGGAAATAATGTCATTAAAATTCAAATAATTAATGCTTTACAAAATTGTTTTCTTAACATTAATTACTATTACAAATAAAAATACAGAATAAAATTTATTTTAGAAGCCAAAACCCCACATGGAAACCTTTGTGCTCCCATAGATGTTTTCTCAAATATACACACGTATCACAATAATTAAAATGTACATAAAAATAATTAAACTCCTTAAAAGAACAGTGACACTAAACACCAAAGGCTAACAAATAAAAAGACCAATCCTTGAAAATAATTTCCTTTTTCAGAGTTGTTGGCCAGTATGTCCCAATAACCCCAAATATTACAGACCATACCAATGATATGGATTATCCTCCAGAACATGACAGTAAGACCCTATTGCTAAGGAGTATATACTTGATTTCACAGAACATGGAATTATTAAACTGGTACTGACCTAGAAGCTTCATAGATGCTGAGAGCTCTAGAAGGCGTTTTGCATTCTGCCAAAGAGGAAAGGGATAATCAATCCCACAGAGTTGTGAGCACTGAAATACAATCATGACCCTCTTGACAGTGCATGCTGTCTGGTACAATAATGGCAGAGTCGCCAACTACTCTATGATTGGATTGAAGACCCACTCCACAAGGTGAAGCCCATATTGGCACTATGGTTGAGCTAAGAATTGGTAGCTAGATAGGTCACAGACCCTAGGGGAGAACCCATAATTATTATTAGGCTAAATGGACATGATATTAAACTGAATACTAATGGCTTATCCTTATGCCCATCAATCTTTAAGTCCTCATCAGAACTACTTCTATTTGCAGTAGAAAATGATTAACATAGAGATTCCCAACTGGCCATTTTCCAGAAAATAAGGGACTCTGGAATGCTCGTCTCTAAATGAAATATGTAAGAGCACCCACCTCCTAAGGCTCAAGGATCATTGCAGAAGATGGGGTTGGGAATACCGAAAGAGCCAGAGGTGGTGAATGACTAAAGGAAACAGTATCCTTAAGGCACAACAGGGAAGCTACACATATGAACACAATGTGTTTGTGACAGCATGGACAACCCCATGTAACCTCAGTCCAGACCATATCATAGCATGGAGATGGAAGATGGAAATAACCCCGTACCCCTAGCATAGCAGCTATTGAAAACTGGTATTTTGGGGGAACAATAGCTTTTTTTTAAGAGTGTAGGTTTACCACACACATGTATAACACTAAGTGCACACCAATGAAAGGCCTCATGTCCATGAATACATAAGCAATGCAAATTGGATCTAAGAGGTAGAGATGGGGGAGAGGCTATGGAGTTGGGTAGAAAGAAAAGGGGGTGGATCTGGGAGGATTTGGGGGAGTCAAAACTCACTGTAGGAAATTCTCTAAGAACTAATAAAAATAATTATAAGAACAAGGACATGCATTGATAACTTAGGGAAATGGGTGTAACTGAAAAATCATTATGTAAAGGGAAATAAACCAGATTTAGAATTCCAATGCCACATGTATCCAGAGTCTAAATATAAAACTATGTATATGTGTATACATTTCTGTATTTATGTATTTATAGAGAATGTAACTAGAAAGAGAGGCAGGAAATAGAGAAGGTAACAGAATACACTTAATGGGATAATATAGAAGTGAATCAAAGGGTGAAGAGAGGGAGCAATCTTATGTGAACTGTGAAATGAGATGAAAACCAAGTGTAATGACATATATGTCTAATGTCATTATAAAACCCATTACTCTGTATGATAACTTACAAAAATCAAAAGACTCAGTAACAGCGCAAATGAGCTAAGTCTTTGGGTTGAAGCCATGAAGCGAAAGGAGGGTGTTGAAGCCTGTGCACAGGGCAGGACAGATGTGGGGGAAGTTACTCAGCAGTTCTGAGAAGTGAAACTAAATTGGGATCCCGGGGCCCCATTTCTCAGGGTCTTTGGCACATGAATATATTCTGGAATCTCATCTTGATGTGGATGAGAAATGTTTAAGAAAACTCAGATGTCAGCTGGCTGCTGTTGTGAAAAGACTTATACTAGGTAGAGAACAGACAGTAAAGGATTATAGTCATAGATACATCTTGTCCCAGTCACAATGATTGCTGTTGAAAAAAGAAACAGTAGACAATACTGGTCAGGATTTGAGGAAATGAAACATGTGCCCTGTAGCTGTGATGTGAACTGCTGCAACCACAATGAAACCTCCATGAAGGTTCCTCAGAAGATTAAAAATAGCGTGACCTATTGAACTAGCTACACCACTCAAAGCCAGTCTACTGTAGAGATAGTTGCACATCCATGTTTACTGTGGTGCTATTCACAATAATGAATATATGGTATCAGCCTAGATATTTATCAATGGATAAACAAAGAAAATTTGTCATAAGGAGTTTTACTCAGCTATACAGAATGAAATTATACAATTGAACCAAAATGGATGAAACTGTAGATCATGTTTTTTTTTTGTGTGTGTGTGTCATCTCCTAACTCCACATGTGATGTTCTATTGGAACTGGGAAGTTGGCCAAGAAGAAATTGAATTCAGTAATGAGCAAATGCCACATCTCAGGAGTTTAAAAATTGTTTTCTTTAAAAATTTATTGAATTTCTTCATGCAATATGTTTTGATCATATTCTTTTCCCTTCTGCAACTCTTCCCAGATCCTCCTCACCTTCCTACTCCCCCAACTGCATGTCCATTCTCTCTTTCAAAAAAACATGAAAAACAATAAAAAACAACCACAAATCAAAACAAAGTAAATAAAGAAGAAAAAATAAAAATAGAAGAAATAAAGAAAGGCAAAAATACCTAAATAAAACTTTAAAAACCACACATGCACACACACACACACACACACACACACACACACACACACACACACTACAAAACAAAGTTATGGGGAGTCTATTTTGGGTTGGTTAACTAATCTCTGTCATGGGAGCCTGACCTGGAGCGTGGTGGGTATACCTGATACTTCTAACATGGCAAAGAACCTGAGATTAGATATGACATTTTTTTTTTGTGGCAATATTACTACGATTATTCTACTAAAGGAACTTAGCCATAAAATGACTCCTAATTATCTATTGAAATATCCACGGATTACTGCATCCCTCAAATCTCATAACAGAAGCTTCTTCTTGCAATGGGTAGGAATTATCAAAGCGATCCACAATTAGACAAGGTATGGAGAGTGATAGACTTTCAAGTACTCAGCCCTAAATGTCTGTTTGTTTGTTTTTTAAAGTAAATGAGGGTACAAAGTTGGGTGGGCCTGGGATGGGATTTGGACCTAGGAGGAAATTGGAGAGTAGGATGAACATGATTAAAATACATTATACAAAGTTCTGAAAAGTCTGGCAGAAATGAGAAAATAAATCAATATAGAAATATATTGAAACATTACACACCATACCACAAACATGTATACATTTATATGTTTTGTTTAACAGGAAAAACAATATAATATAAAACAAAACAGTGGAAATAATATCTTTAAATTTAAATTTTTTTCAAGAATTATTGAATTAATAACTTATTTATCTATTTTCTACCCTCCCTCTCTCCCTCAACTCCCCCTAGCTAGTGTGTCCCCTGGGGTATTGTAATCTCATTCAGGGTCATGGTCATAGATTGCCCTAGCTCCAACTAGGTGGATGTTCTCAGTTTGGGAGATTTCATCTGCATGGGCCCTGGTCTGTTTCCAGACTTTTCTGTGCTCCTCTGGGAGAAGATTCTTGGTGAGACTCATGTAAACATCATGGAAAGTGAGGTTGTAAGATTGGGCTATATACTGGATACTCGATTGGTTAACATAGAACAAGGCCTTATACATGATAGTTGAGTACTCTGCATTAATATCATGCACGAAGCCCTGACTGGGTGGGCAGACTATTGCTGAGAAGGGAAAAAGGAAAACCAGAGAGGCTGGAGAGGAAGAGAAGGGATTATGGGCTGAGTACAATAAGGGGGATGCTTGTAGTGTGATTGAAAAGATTGGAGGAATCATCTGGTTTGGGCTTCATAGCTAGGAGTTGTTTCCTCCCCAGTTGGTTTATCTTTAGCATCACACCACATGGTTCTATTAAGATTACCTATATATAGATTTTTAACTATCAACCCCAATGTTATAGATTTTTCAGATTTGTAACCTTACCTAATAAGCTTGTAGATCTTTAGGTAATATTTATACCTTAGCAAAAGTTTTAAAGAGTTATAACAAAACCAAAAGTGTATGAGATGAATAGCAATAGTACCCGTTGGAAATACCCTTTATTTTGTTTCACTCTCCTTTCTCTGTCAAACAGCCGTTGGCTAGGCTGATATATGACAGGAAATCTTTTAAACAAACATACTTGAGTATAGAGGATGGGAGACATACCCCGACTCCAGAATCAGCTTCCAACTGAAGTGAGATAGCATAAAACAACAGTCTCACGTCACTCATACATACAAGATACCTACAGTCCCTCTAAAACTGAATCCAGTAAGCTGAGAAGAATAAAAGGTTAGAAGGAAATTTGTAAGTCCTAGTCATAGACAGAGGACACTGCAGGAAGGAGCTGAGAGATGCACCAGCCAGGGAGGAGTATGTGCCGGGTATGAGCATACTGCAGCTGGCCTACTCCTTTGCTTTCTCCCCTCCTACTACATCCAGCTTCCATCCCCACTTTACAATAAACATACTGATACAGCAATAGTAACTTTAGACATTTACACAGTGCATATGTTCAGAAGGCTAGAAACAAAACAAATTTGGAAAGAAGTGGAGAAAAGATACAGCTTGAATGTACAGAATAGGGAAACTTTCAATTTTTCTGATTGCTCACAATAGCTGTAAAGATTCCAAATAATGTTAGGACCTAGGGTACCATTAGCTAGGCATTTGGATTGATTGTAAGGAATATTGATGCCAAATTTGATTGCAGAAACAAATAAATTTAGGTTCCTCAAGGTCAGGTGCCAGGTATACAGGCCGGACATTTTCTAAGAAGCATCCCAAGGGCATTGAGATAGTATGGAAGATACCATGAAAGAGGGGAAATGTCATTGCAGCCTGTAGTCACAGGCATTCCCAGGATTCAGAGAGGACCAAACAAGGACCAAGCCACTAAGTGTATCATCACCATATGTGAAACCACACTCAATGGGGCTCAGGGACTTAGTCTGCCTAAACCAGAGGACTGGCTCAGCACCTGGTATCAGGGCTTTGTAAAGGCCAGAAGGCAAAGAAAAATACTGAACTCTATAGGATAGTCTCATCCACAGGAAAGGATCAGGAATTGGGTTGCAAATGTCACAAGGGCCTAGAGGAGCTGTGGAATGATGGGCAACTCCAGAGCAAAGATGGGAGAAGAGAGGAGGAAGAGGGAACCAAATGTGAGCTTTGCAACTCAGATGGAAAGGTATCTCGCAGTCAGGAGCCAAGGAGTACCACAAAGTCACTATAAATGTAGCAGCTTACAGCTCTGCTCAGATGATATGCAAGTGTAACAACCCTAAGTTGTTACAGCTCTGCTCTGTTCCTCTCTTGAGAAATCCTACAGCTCTGCTCAGGTCCCGGGAAGTGCTACAGCTCTGCTCCACTAGGGCAAAGTTTACCTAGGAAAAGTGTTGCAGTTCTATCTGGCTCTGGCTCCCTTGTAAGCTGTTACAGCTAGGCTCTGCTCCTGTGGAATTGTCACACTGCACAACAAACCTCACTCAGGAGATTTGTTTATGGGGAAGAAAAAATCCAGGAGGATAACAGCCTCTAGGGTGAGAAATTGAAGCAAACTGAACAGGGTACAGAGCTTATATAGGGTTTCTTGGATTTGCGGGGATGGGGGTGGGGGGGCAGGGCAGCATTCCTAGGTAGCTTGGTAGGTTTTGTGGCCTGATTTTGGGGCAAGCTCAAGGACTGGTGGGATTCCATACTAAGGAATTTCAGGGATTGTTGGGATTCTGTGCTCAAGCATTAGTGGGATTCTGCAACCTGACTCTGGGCAATCTCAGAGATTGGTGGGATTTCAAGCCCCAGTCCTGTGGTTAAGTCACGTCAGGGTGTTTTTTCTTGGCCTAGGTCTTGATTCTAGTCAGTAACAGTGTTTTTCCTTAGCTCTTTTCACCCCACAGAGACCTTGTCTCAATTAGGTGAAGACTAACAAAAAAAGAGTTACAAAATGTCCTTCTCTGGCTTCCACATGTGTAAGCAGTCCAACCTGGCTTTGAGCTCATAGACGTCTGCCTATTTCTGCCTTCCAGGTGCTAGAATTAAAAGCTAAGAGATCATGATCCAGGATTCTGTCATGTCTATGGTCTCCAGACTCTTGTTGGTATGTTAGTAATCCACAAGAACAATTATGTCCTAGGATTCTGTTACCTTGACAACCTGCAGACTCTTGATAGGAATGATGAGAACTGTGATTGTCTCAATGTGAGGTCAGATACTCACATTCCAGGACCTTCTCCCGTTTTCTACCTTTGAACTCTCTACCTTTGTCAGCCCTGTGAGAGCTCTGACTGACCATAAGTGAGAATGAAAGTCCATGACACTATGTCTTAATCTATCACCAGCTTTATCTATTACTTTTGAACTTCAAAAAAATGTGATATTAAATTTGGCATTAAGTGTAACATGAATCTTAGATAGTCTTATTAATAAAATCAAACCTGTAGCCAGGTATTGGGCTGAAGCTGGAAGATCAGAGAAGCAGACAAGCCACAGCTACCTCACCTCACCGGAACCTCAGCTGATCCTGTTTCCTCAGACTGGATGCCTCTGAGTCCACATCCAGAATGAATCTCAGCTGAATTGCTGCTCGAAAGCCTGAAGTCTTGACCAGCTAAATGCTTCTAGTTTCTGGTTCTCATGCCTTATATACCTTTCTGCTTTCTACCATCACTCCCTGGGATTAAAGGCTCGCTTTCTGGGATTAAAGGAGTGAGTACCATGCTTGGCTGTATCCTTGAACACATGGATTTCTGCCTCTGGAATTCTAGGATTAAGGCGTATGCTACCACTGCCTAACCTTTATGTTTAATATTGTGGCTGTTCTGTCTCGGACCCCAGATAAGTTTATTAGGGTGCACAATATTTTGGGGAACACAATACCACCAAAATTAAGACAATTTAGCCACAAAGAGTAAAAAAACTGTGAATAGAAATAATAAAAAAAAAAAAAAAAAAAAAAAAAGTAAAAGTGCTTACTGCCAAGCCTAATGACATGGGACTGGTTCCAAGGAATCCATATAAGAGAAGAGAGAATTGAAACCTCTGATTTCTACAGGTGTAGCTGGAGAGTTTCTGGTCCTGCCTAGCCCACAGACAGGACAAATCTCTCTCACCTGCCAGTCCTGCAGCTGCTCAGACCCAACCAAGTAAACACACAGAGACTTATATTACTTATAAACTGTATGGCTGAGCAGGCTTCTTGTTAACTAGTTCTTATATCTTAAATTAACCCATTTCTATTAGTCTGTAAGTTGCCATGTGGCTCATGGCTTACCGGTACCTTACATCTCGTTTGTCATGGCGACAGCTGGCAGTGTCTCTCTGCCTCAGCCTTCCACTTCCCAGAATTCTCTTCTCTGCTTGACCCGCCTATACTTCCTGCCTGACTACTGGCCAATCAGCATTTTGTTTATACAAAGCAATATCCACAGCATACAGACATACCATAGGATATGCCCACTCATACACATACTCTCTACTCTCCAAACTACCCATAATAAGTCAATGCTTTCCAAAGAGTGATAAAGGGAATGTAGAAAGTAATTAGGAATCACATCATAAGGATTTTGTTTTTTAAAAGATGATTTCAAAGCTATGAAAACAGTGTCCCTCCAGTTAGTTCTTTCTAATACTGGTGTGCTGATGACAATCCTTTCTATTTTAAGAGAAATCCACAAATAAATGTATGTTAAAATGAAAGATTTGAGGCTTCCAGAAAGAGATTTATGGCATAATTCAAATCAGGTTACTTATTTTTCATTCTGGATTTTTTTCCTTTAATTTTTAAACAATGCAATTTTTGATAGCATTTATGGTAGATTTATTAATAAAGGCAAACCAGAAAAATAAATTACAGAAAAGACAAATGTAAGCAGACAACACTATGGATGGAGCCCAGAGGTTAAGATGTACGAAGTAACTGTTCACAGTGAAATTATGTGCTTTGCAAATAATTTCACACACGGAGGCAAATGCACCCAAAACTAGGTCTGTAGCAGAAAAGACCCATCTGTGTTACTTCCTTTTTTATAAATTAATATTTTTATTGACTCTTGGGAATTTTGCCTTTTACACTCTGATCACACTCACCTCTCTGTCTTTCCAAGTCTGTCCCCCTGCTCTTGTGGCCTCCCCCCACCCAAATAATAATAATAATAATAAAACAAGTCCAATCTGTGTTGTCACTACACTCATTGGAGCATGGTCAAACTCCAAATTGCCTGTTCCCTAAAGAAAATTGAGTACTTCTCAATCTGCACCTCCACCAGAAGACATCAATTGTGGAGAGCTAGACCTCAACATTCCTGTCATAATTTTAAGATTTTTCATTAATGACTTCCTTTTTAGGTTGCTAATTTGGGTGGGGTATTGGGGGAAAACTCTTCATCTTAACACAAAGACCTTTTCCTTGCACTCAAATCATGTTGTCAATGGAATGGTCTTTGAGAGCAGATCCCAACATATGCACTCTATTTCTTACCATATCACCCTGAATCCTCATATTTTTCCAAGTCCCTGGAACTACAAAAGATGCATTTCTGTCTATCTAGTTCACCTTCCAGTTGCATGTTGGAGCTATCACTGGCTGTGACAAGTCTCAAATAGCAGAATCCCATGTAACACAATGACCTTGCCATCCATCCTCTTCCTGATAAGGTTCTCCACTGTGTTATCGTGGCTCTCTGAGGCTGTGGTTGTGGTCAAAATAAGGTAGGGAAGAACAAATTCACCTGAGGATGATTAGATGTCAACCATTTGGGTCCATCCCATAACTGAGATTTTTCTTTATTCACCTGCCTTTTGTTTGGACATGATCTATGATGCACTCATATTCTCAGATGATCCTAAGAACAGAAGAGAAGAACAATCAATGAAGTTCTTAAGAGTGCTGAGTGTCTTCTCTGAGTTCAACTATCGTGTTTCATGTGTTTCTCATCTCCTATAAGTGCACATTAATCTAATCACATAAATTCACAAGGATCCAGGAGAAGCTATTTCACCACTATGCCATAATTTCTTAGTCTTGGATTCTTCAGACACACCAAGCTGTTTGATTCCCTACTTGAGTATGAGACACTTAAGCATAAAGTTTTTCTCATCACTAAGAGCTAATGATTAACGAAGAAAATTACCTTCTAGTTATAGTTGGAATTAATGAAAACACCTTATGCTTTCTGCTCCATCTGTAGCACAGGAGCATGAACACTAATTCCGTTGGAAACTGGTTTTCATGGAAGCATTAACTGAGGACCCAATATCAAGGAGTGAAGGCTGATCCTCATTGGCAGTCTGGGGCTATCTCTTCTGTACCATAGCTAGTTCTCATGGTCCTTCATTCATTCATCATCTCATTAACTATCACATAGTTAGATAAACCTACAATGAAACCCAAGTAAATATGGATACACAAACATGTGCATGTTTTTTAACATGTGATAATGTACTCTAACAGACCAGCTGAAAAGAAATCTCAAAAAATAGTAACCGGACAATTTTAGTAGGGATGAAATTTTGTAAATATAAAAATATTTAAATGTATTTGTATAATTACGTTTATGTATTATAGATGTATATGTATCTACTCATGTAAAATATATGTAATTATTGACATACATGTTTGAAGCAAGGAATAATGGCATGTAAAAGAATTATTTTCATGAAAACAGAAGCCATTAAGGCAAATACATTAGATGCAAGACACTTGAAATGGTTCTCTAATTCTTCATGCCTAAACTTTATTTGTATTAATAAAGTAACACACATTTACATATATATGTGTGTGTGTGTGTGTGTGTGTGTGTGTGTAGTATGTGTATGTAATATACAATATATGTCAAATATATACTATTTATAGTATATGTAATTTATACTGAAGTATATAGTATATGCAATTTATACTAAAGTAGAAATTAAACTGTCTGGGGGAAAAGAAGGAGAACAGTGTGAATGGTCAGAGTAAATGTTCCACTTGTATGAGAACATCCTTATGAAACCAATCACTATTTACAATGAATATGTCAAGGAAAGTTTGCTTTTAAAAACTGTGTTGCCATATTTTGTGATTGATATGCTTTTTAACATTCAAGAAGAAACTCTGACTGAAAAGACACTGGAAACAAGAGACCTCTAAATGAATACAAGATAATATATGTCCAAACAATGAACTATCTTCTGTATACTAACTTTTAAAATGTCAAAGGCTCAAAGATGATCCTTACAAATTATTTTGAAATTTTTAAAAAAATCATAAATGTTTCCATTATGGAGACATGGTTAAGTAGTTAAGAACACTAGTTGCTTTTCCAGAGGACCTGGGTTCAATTTCCCGCATTCACAAAGCAATTCACAACTGTCTCTAACTCCAGTTCCAGGATATCTGAGCTTATACCTGGCCTCTATTAAAACTGCATGTATGCATCACACAGACACACATGCAGTCAAAACACCCATATACTTACATTTCTTAAATTTTAAATTTTAAATTTAAGCCCCTACTTCAAAACAGAATTTCCACCTATAACTTATTTATAAATATGATCCAGTGTTTTCAAGGCAGCAGTAGATTTACAGGGTCTTAGAGTAAATATCTATGTATCCTTATAGTAATTTCTCAAGAATGTATTTTTTGAAAACTTTTAGAAAAGTAACAATATACAAGATTAAACAGAAAATGCAGAAAGTAAGCAAGGTGACTTTCACAAAAAGACAGACTAGACAGATCCTGGGGTGTTGAAATCAGCAGCTGCACAGCTCCTCCCTGTTCCCAGGTATGCATTGAGTATGGAGTCCAGGGGAACTCAGGATGAACCATGTAGATTGGTATCCACAGTGCTGGACTCTTCTCCCTAAAGGAATGTGATTTTTTGGGCAACAACATCCCCCAAAAGAGATCCTCATCATGACCTGAACACTCCCTGACATTTTCTGAGAGAACTCAGTGACCACCTAGGTTTGGATGACAGACTACTTCTCAGTCTCATGAAAATGAGAAATAACTGTAGCTCAGCGAGAGCATCTCTTTCTTATTCCCAAATTCTCCCTGGTGTTCCTTCTACCATCAAACTCTTTGTCCATGTTATTGCAGGAACCACATCTGTATGAGAGGCAAGTTCTTCATCTTCCAAAAAACAATTTGGAAAAAATGGACAAGGATGTAATGGTGTGGATAGCTCTCATGGGAAGTGTTGAACCAATCACTCATAACTCATGTCAGAGCAATATTGTTAGGTCAAGTTCTCTCCAGGGGCCATGGCAAGGCCTTTCTGAGTCAGCACAGAGGGCTTCCTGTACAGGCCTGGAAAGGGTAAAGAGGAAGTTCCACTCCTTCCTCTTTTATGATTTATGTTTTCTTTTCAACCAATGACATCTATAAATGGAAAACTAAAAACCCACTATTATCTGAAAACAGTAGAAAAACTGCCTCTAGGCTATGCAGGAGGGGGGAAATGCTGTCAGACAATGCAGGCCGGATATAATGGATTTCCCCTTCCATCTAACACTGACCAAGGAGAACTTCAAACATTTTTTCTGGGTCTCTTTTAGAAGGATTAAAGTTAGCTGCTAAAAAAAGATTTCCATTGTCACCCAGTAAGCCCCAGATATTAGAAAAAAAAATAAGTTATAAGAGTTACAGATGTTTAAAGGGATAAATAGGTCACACTTACTGGAGATAGCTTCAAAGATGTTTAACAACTAAAATCCAAGATATTGATAGAAAGAGCTTTTGCATAAGATTAAATCCACTGTTACCTTCTCAGATGATGAGATTCATTTAGACTTACAGATACCCAGAAAAACATTGACATCTTGCCCTCTGTCAGAAGATTATCTTCTATCTAAAAGTCCTGCCCCCAATTATAAGATAGAGTTAGACTATCTCTTACTGACAACCAAGATTCTCAGGGGTGTGAACATAAAACAACCACCCCCAGGACTGGCCAAACACCATGATCAACACTATAATTGTTCAAACAACCAGTTCATCTACCTCCATCTAGATTAAACAATAGCCAACAATGCTGAAAATTAAAGGGAAAACTGAAGTCCATGTTACAAGTATTGGAGAAACAGGCATCCTGGTGCCCTGCCTTTCACAAGGGACCACACCTGTCCTCCTTGGACCTTTAATTGTCATGAGTCTTATTCTTCCAGAGAAGTACACAAACACTTTCTTGGACTAGAAAGATGCATTGTTAAGCCTCCTTTTTTGCAGGGATGGTTCAACACATCTTTGTTTTTAAATGGACAGACCAAGAGTTACATTACAGTGCACAACTTACTAGACCAGGCTACCACAAGGAGTTAAAAATTCTCCAACCTTGTTTGATGATACACTAAATGCTGACCTCCTGCCCTTCCCTCAGTGGTTTCCCAGGATCATAGCCTTACAATATGTAAATAGCATCCTCTTCATCTCTAGAATTGCAGTAAATTATAAGAGGGTCACCAAGGAACTGCTGTAAGGGCTACAGATTTTGGGCTATAGAATGTTGGCTAAGAAAGCTCAACTTTGTACATCAGAGGCTACCAGCTAAGGGGAGGCACAAAAAAGTCTGTTGCAGAGTGTCATTGATGCCATCATTCAGTTTCCAATTCCAAAGACTAAGAGACAAGTTCAAGAGTTCTTAGGTGCAGCTGGATATTTCTGCCTCAGGATACAAAAGTTTGTGGAAATTGCAAGGTCTCTATACACTAGCACTGAGGCTTAACCCACTCATCTGGCATGTGGGCCTAAGCCTCATAGCACAAAGTTGGATACTGATCCCATAACATAGACTGAGGCTATTTGAGACTTTAAAAACAGCTCTGGCTTTGGGTCCAGCCCTAGCACTTCCAGGTATCTCAAAACCTTTTCATCTGTTTGACCATTAAACAAAAGGCATTGCAAAGAGTGATTTACTACAAACATTGGAGCCATGGAAATACCCTGTGGCATACATGTCCAAATGATTGTACACTGTAGTCATAGGATGGCCTAGCTGTCTAAGAGTTGTATCATCTACTGATTGCTAAATTAAAAGCAAACAAATAAACAACCCAAAAATTAAGCTAGTTCAGGATCTTACACTCATAGTACCTCAAGATAAGTACTGCCCAGAGTATAGAATTGATTGATCTGATCTAGGCTCTCAGATAGGAAAAAAGAAATTATACCAATATATACACAGGCAGTTGCTATGTTTTTATTACTGTATATGTTCTTGCTATGACCTGTAGGGAAATGGGGCTTCTGACCACTTGGAGAAAGGACATTAAAAACAAAGAGAAAATATTGGCCCTCTGAGGGGCTATTTGACATCACCTATTATTTGCTGTCCTCCACCGTTGAGTACATTAAAAATGACGACTCCCCTGAAGCAGGAGTTTAACCAGATTGCTGAGCTGGTTGCCTGGCAAATGGCCATAATACCAGTGGCATCTATAGAAACTATTGTGATATACCTTGACTTGGTGCTACAAGACTCCATGGTACAACCAAGAGGAACAAGAGATGCAAATGTAATTGGACAGCTGGAACACATAGGTTGATAGAAACCAGAGGGAAAGATCACTTTCTCTGAAACAATTAGCATGACTCTGGTAACTGATCTTCAACAGGTTACTCAGCTCTGGAGTGCACAAAACTTTCTGAGTTTCTCAGTTCAAGGTATGTTCTACTTAGATCAGATAGCTTGGCATAGGATGGGATGTCTCAGCCAGATAATAGGTTTGTGCTCAAGTAAATTCAAAACAGAGAGCACTTACTTATGGGTCTGAATGAGAGTCCAACATCTGAGAAATCTCTGGGAAACGATTTTGCCAAGAACTCACCTATCAGTGGAGGATATGAGTACTTGGTACATTTTATAGATACCTTTTCCAAGTGAGTAGAAGTTTCCCCAACCAGAACTGTTCAAACAGTAGTTTAAAAGCTCCTCTAGTAACTGGTCCCCTGCTTTGACCTTCCCCTAACAATAGGATCAACCAATGCCCGACCTTCATAGCCGAAGTCTCCCAATTACTATCTAAAGCTTTGAACATAAATTAAAACCCTCATTATAGATATAGACCTCATAATTATGGGCAGGTATTAAAAAAAGTAAACATGATGTTAAAAAATGAACTTATCTCACACTAGAGTCCAGTGAAAGGGGAATAGATTTTTCCTTTACTTTATTTCAGGTCTGTTGTACTACATATGGGGAGGGATTTACCAAACATGATATTATAATTGAAAAAAACTCCCCCACTACTTCCCCAGATCAGAGATCATCAGTTGACATAACTCTCTAACCATTCCATTCTCAAGTAAATACAAGTTCTCCAGTCCTCAATAAAGACTATTCATAGATCTATCTGAAAGACACAGCTGATCTTTCTGATTCTACTACCAGTAGTGCCTCATTTGAGCCAGGTAATACTGTCTGGGTCAAGTGGATATCCAAGGTGGTGCTGAAGACAGATTGAAAAGACCCTAAACAGTGATTCTTTCCACTCCTAATGCCATTATGGCATTATACCCTAGATCCAGCATACCTAGATCAAGAGAGTGGAAGCCACCAAAAATCATGCCAAATGGACTTTCTACAGACTATGGACTCATTAAAATTAAGATTTCATCAGTCCCCAGGCCCTTTCACTTTCCACCCCTTTACCTCCTCCAAAGTCTTACGTTTTCCCTATACATATAAGTGTAGGGTCATGATCCGATTCCCATCAGCCTCAGTTCTTAGCCTGGAACGTGAGGAAGACAGATACAGAAAGATGATAACTAGCATGACTACAGACTAACAACCCATATTCCATCATGACCATTGTTCAGTGATGCTCTCTTTAATGTCTGGTTATGCTGAAGAAAGAAAAGACTGGGAATTTACTTTGTGAGATTAAAAACACAGAGTTTGCAGTTCTATGCATGCCCTGTAGCTGGGCCCTCTAGTTGTAAAAGACAAAGGAGTTTCTATTACAAAATTTCAGGTTGTGAAACTGAGGCTTCCTAGAAAACTCTTTAAAATGATTCTGGTCTTTGGGAAACAGAAATACCTGTGGAATCAGACTGTACGCCACAGGAATGGATACTAGGGACAGATTTAATATACAGAGAAATAACTGCTCCCTGAGGTCCCAAGACCTTTGGGTCCTAACAAAAATCTCTTACTAAGGCCTGGACACACTTTTTCCTTCAAAGCACTTAGCACACCAAGGGTCAGTCCCACCTCTTGATATCCAGGAAGCTGAAGGTTGCCCATCACAAATTTCTACTTTTTTATTAGAAATTTTTTTATTAATTTTACACACTAATTAATGATCTCCTCTTCCCTCCTCCTGCCCCCCAGCCTCCCCCTCCTAACCCCCCCATTCTCTCCTACAAGAATGTAAGGCCTCCCATGGGGAGGTACATTTAGTAGAGGCAGATCCAAGCCCCTCCCCCTGCCTCAAGGCTGTGTGAGGTGGCCCATCATAGGTAGTGGGCTCCAAAAAGCCTGCTCATGCACCAGAGATGGATTCTGATCCTATTACCAGAGGCCCCTTAAGCATATCATTCTGTATGACTCTTATCTCTATGCAGAGGGCCTAGTCTAGTCTCATGTAGGCTCCACAGCTGTTGGTCTAAAGTTCATGAGTTCCTACTAGTTTGGTTTGTTCATCTCTGCAGGTTTCCCCATCATGATCTTGTTGTCCTTGCTCATAGCATCTCTCTTCTCTCTCTTTGACTGGACTCCTGGAGCTTGGCCTGGTGCTTGGCTATGTATCTCTGCATCTGCTTTCACCAGTTACTGGAGAAAGGCTCTATAATAACAGTTAGGGTATTCACTGATCTGATCTCTGGGGCAAGCCATTTCAGTTCAGGCAACCTTTCCACTATTTCTAGAAGTCTAACCTGAGGTCATCCTTGGGGATTCCTGGGAACATCCTTAGCACCCAGTTCCCTCTATCCCCATGATGTCTCTATCTATCATGGTATCTCTTTCATTGCTCTCCCACGCCATCCCTGTTCCAGCTCGACCATCCTGTTCCCTTATGTTCTCATCTCCCATACCCTACCCTCCATTGCCCACCCCTCGCCCCCAGTTTACTCATGGAGATCTCATCTATTTCCCCTTCCCAGGGTGATCATGCATCCCTCTTTGGGTCCTCCTTGTCAGCTAGCTCCTGTGGAGCTGTGGGTTGCAGTCTGATTGTCCTTTGCTTTATTTCTAGTATCCACTTATGAGTGACTACATACCATGTT
Organism: Peromyscus leucopus; assembly: GCF_004664715.2. Classification (NCBI taxonomy): domain Eukaryota; kingdom Metazoa; phylum Chordata; class Mammalia; order Rodentia; family Cricetidae; genus Peromyscus; species Peromyscus leucopus. Next base: position 185,767,499 of record NC_051063.1, read on the forward strand.
TGTCCTTCTGGATCTAGGTTGCCTCACTCATGATGATATTTTCTAGTTTCATCCATTTGCCTGCAAATTTCATGATGTCATTGTTTTTCTCTGCTGAGTAGTACTCCATTGTGTATGTGTACCACATTTTCTTTATCCATTCTTCAGTTGAGGGGCATCTAGATTTTTTTCAAGGTTCTGGCTGTTATGAATAATGCTGCTATGAACTATTTCTACGCTTGACAAAGATCACTTCTTATTTAATCAGTCCCAGACAGAAATCAGTCAAGATTGCTCATTATGCTTAGAGTGCCCCAACCCTCTTACTATACAGAGTTGAGAACTAACCAGACTGCCAACTCATTGACTAATAAGACTAATTGTGACTGGAGGCAGCCCAAAGTAATGTTGAAGGTCTTACCAGTAACTAAAATTTGTTTAGTATTCACAATCTTAAACCAAGCACTTCCCTTTGTCTATTGCTGCTATTATACCTGATGTTTAACTTATCTGGACAATAGCAATATTACTGGACCCCTGAGATGACTTGTACTAACAGTTTGGCTAAGTGTGCCTTTTCAGAGGCTTTCTAAGTGGAGAGACTCCTTTTGTACATCTTAGTACACATTCTGTTCCAAGTATACCTACATAATGGGAAAAAAGAAAAATATATCTTAATATGGACCCTAGACTACAATGTAAAACAAGAGCTGCGCCTAACCAAACTTCACTCCAGCCTGCAGCATAGATGGCCAGCCCAACATCTCCAAACAAATCAGCCTTAATACTAAGTAATCAGGTGATCAGGACATAGATGTGTTAAAATTTTCTTTTCTAAATTAAAACAACTAGATTCTCTTACAGAAATGGCCCTACAAAATCAGAGAAGCATAGACTTATTTCTCATGACAAAAGGGGGATTACCTATGACTTTGGGGAAAAACTGTTTCTGTGTTTCAATCAAGAGTAATTAAGAAATATTTGCATCATTGCAGAAAACGTGAGAGAGAGAAAAATGTAAAGACATGATACAAATAATTGTTACTAGTCACTCTTCTCTTAGTCCCCCCAAATAACGACTCTGATATCAGCATTGGCTGGTACTTTAATACTCATTCTGACTGGATTAATGGTGAGGTTCTACAGCTTAAAATATATTGCCAATTATCTATTAATTATCTTTAAACCTCTTTAGGGCAGGATGAGTCCATGGTTTAGCATATTCAATAGACCAGAGTGTAATGTAACAGGCCCCAAAGCCTTAGTAGGAAGCCAGACTTTAGCACAATTGACTCCACAATGGAAGTACCATCTAGGCCATAAAACTCAGCATGGAAACATCACTACCTGCTTACATTAAAACAAAAAACTAATACATCAAATTCATAGTTCTGTGAAAGACTCTAAATGTACTAACCTTGCTTTTGGCTTCTAGAGTTCTACTTCTTGCTAAGTGTTCTTGTTAACTAAAGTATGACAAGCCAAAATATAGTTTTTGTACTTAAAAGCTTAGCCTGAAGAAGGCTGGGGCTGCACTGGAATCACAAACACCCAGTGCATTCTTTGGCCAGCTAATAAAGAGTCTCTATTGGCTTGAATCTGTGTCCCAGTTGTCTTCTTTTGTGGCTACCTTATAGCAATATATATGCATAAAATTCTCAAAGAATAAAAACCCATATATTAAAATCAAGTAAAATCAGGTAGTAGAAAGCTGGGTGGTGTTGACGTATGCCTTTAATCCCAGCACTCAGGAGGTAGAGCCAGGTGGATCTCTGTGAGTTCGAGGCCAGCCTGGGCTAGAGTGAGTTCCAGGAAAGGAGCAAAGCTACACAGAGAAACCCTGTCTCGAAAAAGAAAAAAAATAGGTAGTAGAAATATAATAAGAAATACAAAATTTACAAATTAAACTCTCAGCCTTAATCATAGAAGCCTCTCTTCCCAGCAAACAACCACGAAGGCAGAGATTTTTGACCTCACAAGGTGCTGAGAGGACGTGACTATTGAGGTCTCAGCTCTTAAACTAGACACACCTTCCCATCAAAGGCTCAAGGAACACTTGCTTACAAAGGGGCTAAAAGATTTAAGAGACAAAAGATAAAAAGGACAATAAAATACCATCTGAGTAATACACAACTATTTCAATCACAAACTCCCAACAGCTGCTGGTGAGTGTACAAGAACAGTAGGCACAGATAGATGGAGAAGGGTCTCAGAGGATCCTATCCCCCACTGACAAAATACACCCTACCTTCATATTCAGAGAAGGAAGGGGTCATTTACTATATTGTGTTCCCACTGATTACCCCACCAGGCTTAAGGGCATAGTCTCAATTAAACTGTCACACATATGGCTCTGATTAAATAAAATGGGTCACACTTCACAACCAAAACTCATGAATATGGGAAAGTGATCGGATTATAGGATTTATGGCCCCTAGGAAAACATCACAGACTCAAAACAAATACAAAAAATGTATTGATTACTATTAACAGGACAATAATTTCTGAGACAAACTAGTGATGCCCTTGCAAAGAGGGGTGAGGAGGAAAAGATTTTTAAAGTCAAAAACCACAGTGAGGTTTTTGCTCCCTCTTACCAGCTGCTTGATGCAGGTATGCGGGAGACAGTCAAGACAAGATTCCCGGGGAGCAGACTCTGGAGACCAGGATTGAGGTACAGATTTGGTTTAATGTGTATGTCCACTGGCGTACATGCATACATTACCCAGTCAGCTAAGGTCATATCAAGTTACTGTTCAATAAGTCCCAATAACACACAACCCATGTTATATGAGGGTGTACAGGCAATCTGTCCTGGAAGTGTGTCTGCAGGAAAAGGGCAGGAAGCAGGCAACACCCTGAGCTTTGGCATTGAATTGAAGATTCTCCAGTACCTAGGACTCCATTGTGAGTCATCTAGTGTTCCAGAGACTCAGGTCTTCTCAAATAGTCGCAAGAGGTGCTGCCACTTCTCACATTCCCTGTCTTTTAGTGACACCATCGGAGCGGAGACTGACCGTTCATATGACACTGAAGCAAGCCAGGAGCTGTTCTGCTCTGCCAAGATTATGTAGTTAATGTAACCTCAAACAAGTCCTCGACTCTCTGCATCAGCAAGTTACAGAAACTAAAAAGAAGTTAGTCATAATGTAGCAAGTAGATGGTCATGGCTTGCATAATTCTGGGTAGGGGAAAGTCACCAATCCAGGGTTACTAGGTAAGTAACTGGATTCATAGACAAACAACTAGTAGGTATCAAGATGGATGCCTAGAATAAAATCGGAGGAGTTTCTTTAGTTATCATATTTATCTAGGGCTAGAGTGTTATATTTTAATTGTGTTAACTTTTTAAATATCTGTAAGTAGCCAGTTTATGATATAAGGGCCTATGATATGATTCAGGAATAACAGAATGAGAGGACCTTAGTTCGTTACATCCCCCATTGGCTCTAAGAAATGAGTGGTGGGATTTAATTTTAAGGCCCTGGTCACTATGCTGTCTGACACTGACATTTGTAAAGGATCATTAGGATGAATAAAGCAGTGAGACAGAGAGAGTAAACATTGGCTTTCCCAGGGAAAATTTGGTAACCACAAAGTAAGTCACTCAATCAGAACCCTGTCCTCATCTTGAACAACCTTTTATGTAAGTTCCACAGCCTTTATTGTGGAACAGTTTTTATAAACAAGAACTGAGAAAGGGGGAAGAAAAAATCTAGACATCTGTGTTAACAGCATTTAGCCATCATTTTTATATGATTTATTTTTAACAAATTCTACATGTAAACTAATATCAGAGAATATAAATTGTAGCAACTACATGTACATGACAAAATACCCAAATGTGTACAGAGTCAAGAAGATGAATTTCTTTGATGAAATAGCTAAAAACATGAGTAGTACTGAGATGCAAATTTAAGGCAAAATAATGATATATATGCACATTATTGAAGATCTAATTGAAAATGATGACTTATTATATGACAACCAATGCAGTAATATGATTAGGAAAAATGGTTCTTCTATTTTTATAATTACCCATGGCAGGTTGTGAGGGGTGCAATATCTTTCAATACTAATATCTTAAAATTTTAGATGAGCTTTGGGTATTTTATTCACTGATAAAGCATTTAAGTAAAATATGTGGCTTTAATTTATTTATTTTATAAGCCAAGGATAAAAGTTTGACATTAGAATACTTAACTTTATTCCCAAATATCTTCAGGCCAGCCCTTTCTTTCTTATCCAGGCTCATTCTTAGTTCTCAGAAAAAACACAAATTAGTCTTCAGTTACTGTGTATTTGGGTATTACTCAAACATTTACTCCAGGAGAGAGATGAAGAATAACTAAACTCATAAGAAAATTACACCATTAAAGAAAACATTACTGTGATTATGTAAGAAGTCAGTAATATGGGAGACACTCTTCAGTAGAACTGCCTGCAAGCTGTGTATGAAACTCTAGTGAGTCTGGGATTAGTTATCACATGAACTGGGATAGGAATTTTGAAGGTTGCCTTGAAGTCTTCAACTATCATGTAAATATTCTTTCACACTACCTTTATTAAGAAAACTTATTAACTTATAAGAATCATTAAAAGAAGATGGCCAAAAGTTTTAAAAGAGTTAAAGGACATAAAACATATAAGAAAAAATAAAATAAAAATATTGAGAAAAGTATGTGTATGAGAAACATGTATATATAAGGGTTAAGAGACACAATTAAAATTGAGCAAATTGTAACTAATTCTAGTAAGTGATTACTAGAGAAAATGGTTCAGATTCATAAGAGATTCAAATTAAAAGTAGTAGTATTTCTTTCTTCCATCATAATTTCATGTAAATATTTTTATTAAAAATTTTAATAAACATGAGTAACAGTAGCAAAATATTCTAAGAAATTTTTCCTAAGGGCAGTGTTAGACAATATCTGGACCATATATATTATATATATATATATATATATATATATATATATGTACATATATGTGTGTGTGTGTGTGTGTGCATGTTTGTGTGTGTGTGTGTGTATGTGTGTGTGTGTGTGTGTGTGTGTGAGAGAGAGAGAGAGAGAGAGAGAGAGAGAGAGAGAGAGAGAACTTTTCGTTGCTGTATAGGTGGACTTCCTCCTTATTCTTAATTTTTAGCTTGTATACCATAGTTTTTCCATGAAACATCGAGGCCTCATCCAATCAGGGTGAAATTACATACATTCAGCTGAGAGAAGTGACTGCATAATTCAGTGAAATTCCAATAACCTTGTCTATTTCCTTTTTTAAAAGATATTAACTCTTAACATATCCATCTCTGGTTATTTTAAGCTGGTATATCTGAAGTTATTGCTGAGAGATTTTATACAGAAAATTTTGTTTTATTTTATAACCAGTTTTTTTTATATCTTCAAATGGGAACAGACAACCTATAAACCTTAATAAGTACTTTTCATAAAGTCATCAAGTTGCAAAAAAAATGTAAGTATCTATAACCTAGAGGTCATTAAAGAGAGAACTATAAAAACCAGATATCTACAAGAACTCAGAAAACGTTTACATCAGGTTATTCTTATTTTTATTTTGCAGATTTTAACCATATTCAATAAGTTTACAATTCCCATGTTATAGTATGTTTAAAGGTACCTGTTTTAAAGCACACGATGTCCTTTCTTGGGCCCTTTTGTTTTGTTTTGTCTCTTTGCTCTAGAGTTGGATGGACTTCCTATGTAAGACGGAGATTTTAGAAGCAATTTTTGAACAAGCATGTTCTAGTGGGCCACAAACTAAGTCTAGAGCCAGTTTTTTTTTAATAAAGTAGAACAGTATAAAACAATACTTCAAAATTATCCCTACCCAAAAGACACCTGGATCCCAGTAAAACAAAATCCAGTCATCAGAGGGAGAGACCAAAGCAAGCAGAGAACAGAGAAGGCTTAGAGACACGAAATTCTGGGTGAGGGCCAGCAGTAGTGTGGTCAGCTGCAGCACCCCAGTCAGCATCAAGCAGCAGAACAGGAAGCTTGTGTGTGCCTGGGTCTCACGCATCACCCCTGCCTGGTGACCTAGGAGTGGTGGTAACCAGAGCTCCGTGGTCAGACACAGCAGCCTGTTGGGAGATACAGGAAGCAGGGGAAAAAAGACATCCTTCAGAGGCAGAGAGAGGGAGAAGGATGGCAAAGAGAAGGGCCTAGAGAAGTGTCCAGTGTACCAGGATTCATTCAACCAATGAGAGGGACAGAGACAGAGCAAACTGACACAAGGAGAGATAACATGGAGGCAGCCAGGAACAATATGCATCTCAGAAGTCCTGAAAATGTTGTACCATGGAGCTCAGAATTGACTTGGCTGTTTTCTGTCTAATTCACACCTTTGCAACTAAACTTGAAAACAAATCCAACAGACAAGAGAAAAGAACACAAAAAAAACAATACAGCAGTGCAATGGGAGAAGACCAGATAAGCTCAGACAAGTGGTGGCCACCTTCATCCATACACCAAAACCAGAGGATAGTAGGTCATCCTCTCTACCCTGGGTGCTAGGTCTGCCCATCTGATCTTGCCTTTGTCTCTCCAGAAGTCCAGATTTCAAAGAGGAGAAAACTACCCACCAATTTGTCTGAGCTTCAGAAGTACAGTGGCCAGCAATTACTTTTGTCTTGCATACCGGGCTCCCCGTGGCCTAAGAAGTTCACCTTGGACTTGCTTCCTTTGGGGCCTAACCACTTGTAGCAGCATTTAATTTGTGGCAGCCATGGTCTCAGGCTCCCCAGACTTCCAAGTAAACCAGGGCCTACTCAGAATTCATGTCCCGGAGTCTGCTCTATTCCAGGGACCTTGCTGGATGATGAAATTCCTAAATCCTGTATAAGATCATAGACTTAATCCAATTATACTTAAAATTTTTATTGTTTATTGTTATCAGGGCAACAATCTCTGAGACAAACTTGAGAATGCCTTGTTAAGTGGGGTGGGGGAGAATTTTTAAAGGCAAAAACCACAGGAAGAACTTGAGTATCTTCTCAAGAAAGCCAGGAGCTGTTTTGATCTGCCAAGATTAGGTAGTCAAGGAAATCTCAAAATCGTCCTTGACTATCTGCACAAGTAGATTACAGAAGCCAAAGAGAAGTTAGTCATATCATAACATGTAGATGGCCATGGCTATATATTTCTGGATGGAGGATACGGTCAGGGTTACTATGAACTTCTCCTCAAGGAACTGGAGTCAATGACAAATAGCCAGTGGGTAACAAGACTTGTGTCCAGAAAAAATAAGTTTCTTTAGCCACCACAAGGGGATGGGGTTTGATAAAAGTAGGAAATAAAAAAAAAGGTGTGGAAAGAGCATGACCAGGATGCACTGAATACAAGTAGAAGCTTGTAGGCGATTGTTAAAGTACTAAATTAATATTTTTATTATTCTTTCATATATTATATCCTGTCCATAGTTTTCCTTCCCTCCTCTCCCTCAATATCTCCTGTATCCCTAGTCTCTCCCACCCACCTTTCTTCTCCCCCATACACATTCTTCCTCCATTTCCCCTCAGAAAAGGGCAGACATCCCATCAATCAAACATGGCATGATGTGCTACAATAAGACCAAACATATACCATCATATCAAGGCTGGATGAGGCAGTCCAGCAGGAGGAAAAGAGTCTACAAGTAGTAAAAAATGGTCAGCAACCACCCCACTCCCATTCTTGGGAATACCACAAGGCACAAATCTAATCAACCATAACATATAAGCAGAGGACCTTGGTCAGACCCCAACAGGCTCCCTGATCTCTGAGTGTTCCCATGAATCCCAGTCAATTGATTCTGTGGGCTATGTGTGTTTGCATCATGTTCCTGACCCCTCAGGTTCCTGAAAACCCTCTTCCCCTTCCTCCACAGGACTGACTCCCTGAGCTCTGCTCAATGCTTGGCTCTGGGACTCTTCATCTGCATCCATCAGTTGCTGAATGATGTCTCTCTGGTCTCTTTGATGAGGATTCTGCTAGGCCCTGGTTCCAGAACACTCTGCAGACAGGAAAAACTGTGGGTCAAAGATTTGGGGCTAAATTGGTGACCCAATCCCTCCACCTGAGGTCTTGCCTGATTACAGAATATGGCCACCAGTTCAGACTCCATATTCCCCATTATTAGGAGTCCCTGCTAGGGTTACTGCTGTTGATTACATAGATTTTCCATTGCATGAGTTTTCCACCTTTCAGTGGAAGGACCCTGAAATGCCTTCCAATTTTAATTGTTTCTCCCTGTATGTTCTCCTTCCTCCAAGTTGATCCCTCTACTTCCCAATCCTACATTTATAGCTTCCCCCAAATCTATTCTATTTCCCCCTTCCAAGGGAGATCCTTGCATTCCCCTTAGGACCTTCTTGTTACTTTGTCTCTCTGGGTCTGTGGATTGTAGCATGATTATTTTTTTCTTTGCAACAAATATCCACTTATAAGTGAGTACATACCATGTTTTTTATTCTGAGTCTGGGCTACATCACTCAGAATATTTTTTTAATGTTCCATTCATTTGTCTAAAAATTTCATGAAGTCATTGTTTTTAACAGCTGTGTAATACTTCTTTGTGTAAATGTACCACATTTCTTTATCCATTCTTCACTTGAGGGCCATCTAGATTTTTTTTGAGGTTCTGGCTATTAATGAATAAAGCTGCTATGAACATAGCTGTGTAAGTATCATTGTGATATGATGGGGTATCCATTGATAATATTCCCAAAAGTGGTATATCTGAGTCTTGGGTTAGATTGATTCCCAAGTTTCTGAGAAACTGCCAAATAGATTTCCAAAATGGTTGTACAAGCTTGCACTTCCACCAGCAAATGAGGAGTATTTTTCTTGCTCCACATCCTTGACAGGATGAGCTGTCACTTGTGGTTTTGATATCTATTTTGAGAGGTATAAGACGGAATCTCAGATATGTTTTGAATTGCATTTCCCTGATGGTTAAGGATGTTGAACATTTCTTTAAGTGATTCTCAGCAATTTGAGATTCTTCTGTTGAGAGTTCTCTGTTTAGATCTACACTCCATTTTTAATTGGATTTTTTGGTTTGGTAATGTCTTGTTTCTTGAGTTCTTTATATATTTTGGACATTAGCTCTCTGTAAAATGTGGAGATGGTGAAAATCTTTTCCTATCCTGCTGGCTTCCTTTTTGTCTGATTGAGAGTGTCCGTTGCCCTACAAAAGCCTTTAAGATTCTTGTGGACTAATTTGTGCATCTTAGTGCCTGCAAAATCGGTGTTTTGTTCAGGAAGTTGTCTCCTGCACCAATGCGTTCAAGGCTGTTGCCCACTTTCTTTTCTATCATGCTCGGTGTATCATCTAGATTCATGTTAAGGTCTTTGATCCATTTGGACCTGAGTTTTGTACATGACTATATATATATATATATATTTGCATTCTACATATCAACATCCAGTCAGCGAGCACACCATTTTTTGAAGATGTTTTCTTTTTTTGATTGTATATTTCTGGCTTCTTTATCAAGAATCTATTGTCCATAAGTGTATGGATTTATATCTAGGTCTTCAATTTGATTCCATTGGTCAATGTGCTTGTTTTTATGCCAATACAATGAGGAAGTTTTTTATTTTTATTTATTTTTTATTCCCGAATCTCTGTAGTACAGCTTGAGATCTGGGAGCAGATACCTTGAGTTCTTTCATTTTGTAGGATTATTTTAGCTATCTTGAACGTTTTTGTTGAGTATTGCACTTTAAAGATCTGTAAAGAATTGTGTTAGAATTTTGATGAATATTGTGTTGAATCTGTAGTTTGCTTTTAGTAGGATGCCATTTTTTTCTATGTTAAGTCTACAGATGCATGAGCATAGGAGATCTATCTTCTGATATCTTCTTCAATTTCCTTCTTCAAAAACTTGAAGTTTTTTTTATCATACATATCTTTCACTTGTTTGACTAGAGTTACTCCAAGATATTTTATATTTATTTGTGGCTACTGTGAAGGGTGTTGCTTACCTGGTTTCTTTCTCAGTGTGTTTATCATTTGTATAAAGGAGGGCTGCTGATTTTTTTTACTTAATTTTGTATCCCACCACATTACTAAAGATGTTTATCAGCTGTAGGAGTTCCCTGGTAAAATTTTTGGGGTCATTTATGTATACAATCATATCATCTGCAAATAGCAAAAAGTTTGACTTCTTCCTTTCCAATTTGTATCCCCTCGATCTCCTTCTGTTTTCTTACTGCTCTAGCTAGTACTTCAAAAACTACATTGAATGGGTATGGAAAGAGCAGACAACCATGTCTTGTTCCTGATTATATATCTGATCTTGATTTAACTTTGATAATCGGTATCTATCAAGAGAATTATCCATTTCTTTCTGATTTCCCAGTTGAGTGACATACAGGTTTTTGGAGTATGGTCTAATGATATTTAGATTTCCTCAGTGTCTGTTGCTATATCTCTCTTCATTTCTGATTTTGTTAAATCAGATATCCTCTCTCTGCCTTTTGGTTACTTTGCATAAGGGTTTGTCTATCTTATTGATTTTTCTCAAATAATCAACTCTCTTTTTTTCATTGATTCTTCATATTATTCTTTGTTTTTATTTTATTGATTTCAGCTCAGAGTTTGATTATTTACTGCCTTCTACTTCTCTTGGGTGTGTTTGCTTCTTTTGTTCTAGAGCTTTCAGGTGTGCTGTTGAGTTGCTATGGTGAGATCTCTGAAATTTCTTTATGAAAGCACATATTTTATTGAATTCTAGGAAGTCTTTATTATCTTTATTTCTGCCTTCACGTAGTAGTCAAGAACTAAATTTATTTCTAAAAATAAACATATAACAGAACTGCCTATGGATCTATCCATGACTTACAAAGAATCAATATCAGCATGCAGTTTTTCTCTCAAACTGACATTAAACTCACTATGTAGCCCAGGGAGGCATAAAACATGTTTTCCCTGCATCGGTCTTGCAATTGGCTGAGATTACCAGACAGTGTTTTCCACTTGTGACTTCTTTCTGTATCATTTATATCTTTATTCCTAATTTGGGATATGTTACTATTCTCTTTGTATAGTCTCAATATGATGATGAGTTTATGGATTTAGAAAAGGTTTTGATATATTTATTTGTGATTCTGTACAGGAAGTTTTAATGAACCAAGACTTTCTAAGAGGCCTTTACTAGAAGACCAGACTTGTAGGCCAGTCTGACACTTAGGCCAGGGTCTCCCAGGAACTGAAGTTGCAGCTCCTCGGGACAGAACTCTGCTTCCCAGGCAATGGTTATCCTCCTAAGGAATCTGTTTGAAATTTCTCAAGTTCTCTTTTCAAACATTGTCTGACTTGCCTCTCTGCTAACCTTGGCCATTTGTCCACTGCAAACAGCATATGAGGTAGTGTGATTCTTAATAAGTTTGCCTGACATGAGACAATGACTTCTGCAAGACCTTCTGATTCAACCACTGCTTTTGTCAACTTTATTTCTTATCCCTGGTTTTCTCAGTCACTGTTTGGGACCTTATTCCTCTGTTTCAGACCAGCTCTGATTTTTTTCCAAATTCATAGTACAATATGCTACAGATATTTCATCATTCGATTTACAGCTTTATTGAAGTATGATTTACAATATGATATATATATATATACAGACACACACACACATGAATATTCAGAGAAAATCTTTTTCAAACTTTGTATATACATATTCACATGTACATGCAATAACAATTAATGAAAAAGGTCTTGAATTTGAAAGAAAAGCAAATAACAAAGAAAAGCATAAAAACAAAACCAGAGACTTCCTTCACTCCTACTTTCTTCCATTTTATCCATTGAGTAATGACAAAATATTTGCTTTATTCATAAAATGCAGGGATATTACTTATCCTGATTACATAATCAGTTGAGTTCCCAAAGTTACCACACTCTGCATGATATATCTGCAAAATGGCTGTACACCTGTGACAGATTCTATTTTCTCATCTCCCTGAGTCCTACCTCCCCACAGAATATAGAGTCTGGATTTCCCTGGATCTGGACAGGTAAACACCAGAGTAGTGTCTCAAGTGGGACTTTTTGGCCTGAGAGATGTGAGGTTTAGCTGCCTCTGTCTTGGAGTCATGATGTGCAGCTGGGCATAGGTCACATCACAGGGCTCCTTGGATGCAGCAGCCTGGAATGGGAGAAGGTAGAGTAATGTCTGTGCTCAGCACTGGGGCCTGGGGAACTGGAGAGGTCAGGACCCACCTGATGGTCTCTCACTTTGCTTTCTTTTGCCTGCCTGTTGTTTGAGTCCAGCGGTTCCTTTGGCATGAGGGAAGGAGAGGTGGGCTCTGCCCTGAGTCTGAGTCTGGAGGGTTTCACTTGGGCATACAAATCTTTGGAGTGATTTTCCTCATGGTGGTTCTGCCAAAAAAAAAAAGAAAACAAAGCACAGGGAGTATATACTGATGCCCCAGAGGCTCTACTCCCACTTGATTTCTGTGGGGTGGAAAAGTAATATTTTAGACATCTAAGTCAAACCATGTCATTGCTGATGGGGTCTCTGGAGTTTTCTAAGACCTCTGAGTGCCTGGCAGTTTCTTCCTGAACTTATGACATATTATCCACACAAGGTGACCTCACTCCATGGGCTCCATCTTTTAGAAAGAGAATGTTCCTTCCCACATAACACCTGTACCTGCCATGTCCTGCCTAGATGTGTCAGTCCATCATGTTTCTAGTATCCTCTCCACTCAGATTTCTCTTCAGAAGTCTATTTTCCTCCCTTCCTTTAAATTCACATTGATGATGTTCCCCCACACAACACAAGTAATTCCCTCTAATTCATTTCCCTCAAACACTTTGCAAGGCTCAGTCTCTGTGTCGTCTTCATCATATTCCATCCTATAGCGTGTCCCAGTGTGTGGGGAATTCTGTTCTCTCTGTGTCTGCTTCTCCCACAGGAGGCATGGTCAACAGTGAGATCCAGGAAATTGGAAGAGGAGTCAAGCAGCAGATGGGTGGCTTTGCAAATATGAGTGACTGAGTTAGATACCCAGTGCCCACATTTTAAAAATAGCCAAGCAAGAATGCACATGTCTAGTACCCAAGCACTGGGGAAGGAAGACTGGTGTCCAAGTCTCAATGGTAGCAATCTAGCCAATCAATGATCTCAGAAATGAGGTAGAATAAAATAGAAGACACTGATTGTTGACATCTATCATCTACCTGTTCTTATACATGTGTGCACACAAACATTGTCAGGTACAGGGTTCTCATATATTCATATTTCATGTTTACTTACTTGTTAGTTTTATCAATAATATTAAGCCTTATGCATTCAAAGTAATCACTTTATCACTGAACTAGCTTCAGACACTTACATAGTCTTCTGAAACCAGGATGCATGCTAGCAAGCAGAGAGATGCTGTGAGAACAGAATGTATGGCCATATGGTCAAAAGTAAAGAAAGCAAGGGTGAGGTCATAGCATACAGAAGACAAGTGCTTCCAGAATCAAAAAGCCAGCTGTGGGTAATGCTGGGAGCGGAAAAAGGGCAGTGATTGATTACAGGGTAAAGTGGGTCATAAGTTCATAGCATTGTGGAAAAGAGTCTCACCATAATGTCCAGCTCCATGCTCTCTTTAATCTGTGTTCCCTTCACCATGGTATCTGTCATAACAGAACATACAGGTCTTCCCCTGACCAAATTCCTAGGACTTCTCACCTCCCCAGTTACCTGCCCTCTCCCAGATAGCAACAGAAGAAAGGGAATGTTGGGAAAGGGTCCATAATGAGTGTTTGGCAAGTGTCATAGTGACTGGTGCCTCAGAGAAGTTACCCAGACCCTCCATCACCCCTGTGATGCTGAAACCTCAGACATTTCCCTCCCAGGGGCCCTCTTTCTCTCACACAAGGTTTCTTCCTGGATAGCAGCAGCTGGGCTAGATATGGAGAGAAAGGAGGTTGTCAGGTGGCAGTGAGGGAGTCAGGCAGGTGGAGGCCTAGGTCGCTGGCCTTGAGTTACCTCTTCTGGATGCCTCTGTCCCTGGTCACTGCCTCTCCAGCTCCTGCAGAATGTTGCAAGCTGGCCACTGTCTGGACTGCAAGAAAGAGAAGAGCCTCAGTCATGAGGGTAGTGCAGCCTTACCTCGTACCTTTAGGGAAGGAAAGAAGTTTTACAATTCATTTCATATGTGTATGTGTTCAAATGTTCCAGGAGATGGAACAACTCATATGATAATTGATACTGCACAAGTTTTAAGATCGTATTGAATGATCTGAGTTTCACAGAAGTGTTTCTAAAGTGATGTCTCCCCATCTGGGCTTTCCACAGGGCTGGCTTGCCTAGTCCCCGCTTGGGTAGCCAAAAGGGGATGTAGTACCCCCTGAGAACATGACCACCCATACTCTACTCACGTCCCTTGCTGCATTTTTTCTGGTGCCTGAGTCTGAGCAGAAGGAGTAGGGCAAGAAGGAAGAGCAGCAGGAGGAATCCCACAGAAACTCCAATCAAAATCTTCTGGTATCTTGCTAGTCCTGGGATACAGATAACATGAATGAGGACTGGTGTGAGAGGCACATACTGAGTCTTTATATTCACTACCTCCCACTCTCATAGCCATACAATATGAGACTGACTCTCATCGCTCCACACAGTTCACCTGCTGGTCACCCAGCAGGAAAGAGCATTGCTGAGAATTGAGCACAAGAAATCCAGCCTCCAGCCTTATTCCCTACTCTGGAACTAAACTGCATGACCTGGAAGGAAGGAGCCTGGGTACTCTGAAATGACTGTGTCATGTACAGCTACACAGTGTCACGATCTCAATGTCAGATGAGGCAAGACAATTGCAGAAGTGGTTTCTAGAGAATTTTGCTGTATGAGAAGGGCACAGATAAGATCAGCACTAAAAGGAACTTAACATCTAGTCCAGAGCATACTTATAGAAACTGAGAATCACACAGGAGAGGGGCTTGTTCGTGTGAAATCTGTCAGAAAAGACTGCATCTACCCCATATCTAGATTGAGTTGTTGCAGCAACAGAGTTCTAGTTTAGAGCTCTGTGGTCAGACTCCATGGGGTGAAGGACTCGTTTTCAGGGCATCATGGGATGGGACAGGGAAACTGTGGGAAGTTACTTCCTGCTCTCATTCACATGCTTCTCTCTCCTAGGATAGATGTCAAATATCACTCTTTGTCAGGGTGATTCTATTACATCCTAGCCTGTAAGCCTTTATTTTGGTTCTGGGGACCATGTTGAGCACACTGCTTGAATCCCAGCATCCTGGTCATCATGCAAGCTGATACAGAAGTAAAGACTTCCAGGGCCTGAGAGTTTTCACACTCTGGGATGGAACAAACTCCCTAGACAGGAAAATCCCCACTTCTATTGGTATGAGCTTTGGGGATCCAGGAAAGTGTTGGTAATAGGACAATGGGAGAGGGCGATGGGGAGAAGTGTGGCCTAATTATCTCAGCTCTTCTCAGTCTCACATCCACACTGAAGCCTGTACAGAACCTTGCAGCTGCCTACCTGGAATATTCTGAATTTCCCTCAAGAAGGCGGAATGAGAATTAATTGAGGAATCCCAGTTTGCCTCTGTATTATTGACTAATAATAAACCCTTTCTGATTAGCTATGCTTAAGATAAGTCTACTATCAACTCAGTCAAGAGCTTCCAAGGTGAAGTATCCAATGTTACCCTCTGATCTCACATATATCAAGGTCATCTTACCTGAGACTATGATCTCCATGGAGACACTGGGTTGTGACAACAGGTAAGGAAATGATCTTTGAGAACCAAAACACATATAGATACCCCCAACGGATGGAGTCACAGCACTCATGGAGAATTCTGCCTGATACTGTGAATCTTGGAGCTTTGATATTTGATGCATGTGGGAATGGAATGCCCCCTCCTTGAACAGAAGGAAGCTGTCACTGGGATTGACGATTTACACAACAGGGTCACTTTCTCTCCTGAGGACATGGTGGTGCCTGGATGCACTGAGAGGTTGGGTTTGACAGGAGGATGTCCTAGAGAGAAGAATGGGTGAGTGAGGGACTACAGTCATTGTTCTGAGACCCTTTTGTATTACATAGTCTTCTATATCTTCCCTGAATGCCATTCATCTACTCCCCTCTCCACAGATCTGTTCATCCTGAGAAGACCTTCATTATCTTGACCATCAATCACTTGCCTCCCCAAAGCGATCATGTCCAGAGTCTGAGTTCCTAAGAGAATACACTATGTTCCTCACCTGTAATCAGGATATCCAGAGGGTCACTGGGAGCTGACCACTCAGAAGAGATGTTGAATGAACCATGGCATCTATACCGGCCACCAGTGGTGAAATCCACAGAGTGTAAGGTGAAGTTTGCATGAGACATTCCAGCCTGGGTAAAATGGGCAGACATCTGTGGGACATCACTTCCGCCCTCCTTGGAAAGAGACAAATCTGTCATAACTCATGTTGAGTAACACTGGAGGGTCAGCTTCTCTCCAGGGTCCAAGATAGGTCTTTGCTGGGTTATCAGGGAGGGCTTCCTGGATGACCCTGGAAGAAGGATATGTATAAATGCGTCAGGTCAGCACTTGCTATACATTCCTCTGCTGGCTAAGTTTAAGTCAGCTGGACACAAGCTAGAGTCACTGGAGAAGAGGAAACATCAACTGAAAAAAAGGCTCAATAAAATTATCCTGCACACAGTCCTGTATGGCATTGTTAATTAGGAATTCACAGGGGAGGGCCCATCTCATTGTGTATGGAACCATCCCTGGACATGTAGTCCTGGGTTCTATATGAAATCAGGCTGAGCAAGGCAGTAAGCAGCACCCCAGGGCTTCTGCATCAACTCCTACCTCCAGGTTCCTGCTCTGTTAGAGTTGCTCACCTAACTTCCTTTGAGGATAAAGAGTGCAGTAAAAGTGTAAGCCATGTAAAATCTTTCTCTACAACTGGCTGTTTGTCATGGTATGTCATTTCAATAATACAATCCTAACTAGGACAATAACCTCTCTTTCCCTGCTCTGATAGTGTCAGGGTCTCTCATAATCTGGGTCATAGCAGTCGAGATCTGCCTTCAGCATCATGGCTGGAACCATCCTCAGGCCAGCAGAGCTAGTGATAAAGGGTTCCTAGTCAAAAACCAGATGACTGAATAAGTCTTCTCACCTGAGACATATATCTCCAGAGGGTTACTGGCCTCTGACCAGACATGTGGTTTACTTTTGAAGTATCCATAACATCTAAAAGGCCCACTCTTTCTGGATGTCACAGGGACTTCAGGAAACAGAGCTTGGGACTGTCCAATGTGTATACACTGTGCCTTGAGGGACCTGGAGAACCGATTTTCCCTAGTCACAATGAACCAATCATATCCTTTTGATGAGACATACTTGAGGGTCAAATTCCCACCTGAGGTCACCACAGGGCTGGGCAAGGCTGACAGAGTAAGTTTAACTTGTTAGACTCCTAGGAGAAGATGGAATGGCCTATTTAATGACACATTGTCTCCAGCAGCTGGGCTGTGGGTGAAAATATTTGGGAGATATATTTCCTGAGGGAAAATGTAGAGGACATGATGTGCTTCATCTCACAAATTTGTAACATGGGAGAAATCAGGAATGTTATCCGTGCAGTGTGTCGGCTCAATTGATGGAATAAATACCTGTTTTCTATCAAGAGAGCTGGGAGTGGATGTTGTTAATAACCAGGGGACCATCTATCTGTAGCTCCAGGCATCACCTGAATACTCCAGAATGTTTATCCCAGACTCTGTCACCCTAGACTTTTTCATTAGCTCTCACTTAATAAAGCCCATTCTTAGGGAAGATGTGCTGTACACTTTACAGCCTGCTGACATCTATACTATGTCAGTCAGAGACCACACTAGATTAAAGGCCCTTTAGCTATAGCACCCAACTTCATGGTCACTTCTGAGTTGAGTTTTGATACAATTATGTCTAGTTGCTCACTGGATTTTCTATTACACCAGGAATCTTTTTGTCCAGATTTGTACTATGTTTAAATTTGCTTGCAATAAGTGAACTGGTTTCAGACTTTTAAGAGTATGAACTGGCAATTACTATGTCAGCCTGATCTGAGTTTTCCTTCTTATATCATGTGGGTCATTTCCCTGCCAGCAGCAGGGCTCTCAGGGGCCCCACAGGAAAAAGTGAATACTGTGACCCTTTGTGTCCACTCACCTGTCACCACCAGCTCCAGGGAGTCACTGTGCTGTGTCCACCCAGCAGAGTTATAACAGTAACAGTAATATCGTCCTGCATTGTGTTCTCTCATGGATGGGATGAAAAACTTGGCCTTGTGATCAGGCACTGGTGCAGTTAATCTTTCCCAGGGTGCTGGGCTTCCTTCTTTATACAGGAAATATATTTGAGTTTCCTTAGTTCCCTCACACCAGATTGTCACAGGATTCCCTGAGGTTATCACAGAGCCCGGCTCAGCCCAGATGTTGGGTTTCTTGAGGGTTCCTGAAAAGAGGAAAGAGAGAGGGATGTGGGACTTTAAAGAGTCACACAGTGAATATGATACTCAGACTTGACCCTTGAATAAAAGGACACATAGGGCCATCTGAAGACCTGTCTCTCTCCTCACCCTTCCAAGTTCCCTTCTCAGAACACCCCTCAGTACTTTCTGTATCTTGACTCCCATAATCTGCAGCTGTATATGTGGGTTCAGGAATCTGTCCATCCCTGTACTTATCACACAATAGGGTCTCCTGGGGAAACCTGTTTCATGTTCAGTGTCATTCAATGGAGAGGCTAGGGCTTCCTCCCTTAGACTAGAAGCTGCAGGATGTCACTCCCTTCTGACCACACTTGAGGCTTGCTTGTGTGATAGCCATAGCATCTGAAACTCCATTTTTCACTGAGTGTGATGGGACTGACTTGGAATCTGGCTGGAGACAGGCCAGTATATACATATTGTGAGTCCATGGAGCTGTAGAACTACTTGTCCTTAATTAAAATGAACCTGTGTATTCCTGATTTGAGGTACATGAGAGGTTCACAGATCCTCCTAAGGTTACAACAGGGTTTGGCAGTGCAGACAGGGTGGGTTTGTTGTAGACATCTAGGAGAGATACATGTGGAATATTAAATGAGTTCACACAGTCTGGATTGTGCCACAGGCCTGAGCAATGAGTGGGGATACATTCAGAGCAAACTTTTCTAAAGAGTCACATCTATGGATTCATATGATTCCTGAGTAATGACTCACCTGTCACCAACAACTCCAGGGAGGTACTGTACTGAGTAGTTGACCGTTGTATAACAGAAGGACACATTGAATCATCTGAATATCCATCTCTCTGCTGACCCTGCCAGGCTCCCTTCTCAGAACACCCCTCAGTGCTTTCTGTATATTGAGTCCTATAATCTGCATGCTGTATATGTGAGTTCAGGAACCTGTCCTTCCCCATACTTATCACACTGGGGCTTCCTCACCTGAGACTAGAATCTCCAAGATGTCACTCCCTCCTGACCACACGTGAGGGTTGTTTATGTGATAGCCATAACATCTGAAACTCCAGTTTTCATTGAGTGTGATGGGACCCACTTGGAATCTTGCTGAAGACTGACGAGTATATACATATTGTGAGTCCATGGAGCTGGAGAACGGTTTGTCCTTAATTAAAACGAACCTGTCATATCTCTGATTTGAGGTACATGAAAGTGTCACAGATCCTCCTAAGGTTACAACAGGGTTTGGCAGTGCAGACAGGGTGGGTTTGGTATAGACACCTAGGAGAGATACATATGGACGATTAAATGGGTTCACACAGTCTGGATTGTCCCCCAGACCTGAGGTTTGAGTGGGGATACATTCAGAGAAGACGTTTCTAAAGAGTCACATCATATGATTCCTGAGTCTCCACTCACCTGTCACCACCAGCCCCAGAGCATCACTCTTCTCAGTCCACCCAGCAGAGTTAAAACAGTAACAGCGATATCGCCCTGCATTATGCTCTGTCATGGATGGGATGAAAAACTTGGCCTTGTGATCAGGCACTGGTGCATTCAATCTATCCCAGGGTGCTGGGCTTCCTTCTTTATACAGGAAATATATTTGAGTTTCCATTGTACCCGCACACCAGATTGTCACAGGATTCCCTGAGGTGATCACAGAGCCTGGCTCAGCCCAGATGCTGGGTTTCTGGAGGGTTCCTGAAAACAAGTAGGTGAGAGGGATGTGGGACTTTGAACAGTTGCACAGGGAAAGTAAAATTTGGAATTGACCCTTAAATAACCGAAGGACACATGGAGCCATGTGAGGATCCATCTTTCTCCTGACCCTTCCAGGTTCCATTATCACAACACCCCTCCTTGGGTTCTGTATCTTGACTCCCACAGTCTGCGTGCTGTATCAGTGAGCTCAAGAACCTGTCTTGCCCTGTATTTATCACACATTAGGGTCTCCAGGGCAAACCCATTTCAGTGTCATTCAGCAGAGAGCTGGAATGTCCTCACCTGAGACTAGAAGCTCGAGGATGTCACTCCCTTCTGACCACACTTGAGGCTTGCTTGTGTGATAGCCATAGCATCTGAAACTCCATCTTTGGCTGGAGGTCATGAGACGCACTTGGAACCTGGCAGAAGACAGCCCAGTATATACATTCTGGGAGCCCATGGAGCTGGAAAACTTCTGCTTGTCCTTAATTAAACTGAACCTGTTGTATCTCTGATTTGAGGTACATGAGAGGGTCACAGACCGTCCTACAGTTACAACAGGGCTGTTCAGGGCTACCAGTCTGGGTTTAATGGACACTCCTAGAAGAGATAAACATGGAAAATTAAGTGGGCTCATACAGTCTGCATTGTCCCCTGAAAGGCTGATGAGTGGGCATACATTCAGACCAGATGTTTTAAGAGTCATGTCTTGGGATACAATTCCTGAGTACTGTACAAACACTCACCTGTCACCACCAGCTCCAGGGCATCACTGCGCTCTGACCACCCAGCAGAGTTGTAAGAATAACAGTGATATTTCCCTGCATGCCGTGTTATCACAGATGGGATGGTGAATTTTGCCTTATTGTTGTGATCCCTTTGGGTCTGTCTGCCCCAGGGTTCTGGACTTCCCTCTTTATGTAGCACATACATTTGGGTTTCTCTGGTCCCCTCACACCAGATGGTGACAGGACTCCCTAAGGTGATCAGAGGGCCTGGCTCAGCCCAGATGGTGGGTTTGTGGAGGGTCCCTGCAGAGTAGAAAAAATGAGATACATCTCTTAGGATACTTGTGCAAAGGTTACACTTGAAAATGACACAAGCTGATTGGTAAAGCCAGAAGGACACATAAAGACCCAATCTTTTCATGAACTCCTAAGTTCTACTGTTATTATCAACCCTTGTCTCCCACATTCTGTGAAATTGAACTTAGAGCTTGAGTTCATTAGCCCACCATATATCAGATCTTTCTTTGAGAACTTTTGTCAAATCAATTAATATTCAGAGAAAAGTCTAGGGTTTTCTTACCTGAGATTAGGAGCTCTAGATGGTTACTGGGTACTGACCACAGCTGGGGGCTGTTCCAGTAATAGCCATAGCATGTGAACCTCCATCTCTGGTTGGGGGTCACATGATCCACTCTGAAAAAAGCCTGGAATACACCAGTGTATGTCTTCTGTGAGGTCATGTGCCTGGAGAATTTCTGGTCTTCCTTTATTAGGGTGAACCTGTTATATCCATGCTGAGAGAAACACTTAAGGTTCACATACCCTCCTGAGGTAACCACAGGGCTATGCTGGGCTGACAAGGAGACTTTGCTGGGATAGACTCCTAGGAGAGAAGAGGAAACTTGTGAAGTTTATTTGTTAAAGTATAAATTTGCACTCTTATTGAATTTGAGAAAGGGACAGCAAATGTAGTCCCTTTTTCAAAGCAGGTCCTGAGATTAGGGAAGAGTCCTCTCACCTGTCACCACCAGCTCCAGGGCATCACTGCGCTCTGACCACCCAGCAGAGTTGTAAGAATAACAGTGATATTTCCCTGCATGCAGTGTTGTCACGGAAGCGATAGTGAATTTTGCCTTATTGTTGAAATCCTTTTGGGTCTGTCTGTCCCAGAGTTCTGGACTTCCCTCTTTATGTAGCACATATGTTTGGGTTTCTCTGGTCCCCTCACACCAGATGGTGACAGGACTCCCTAATGTGATCAGAGGGCCTGGCTCAGCCCAGATGTTGGGTTTGTGGAGGGTCCCTGCAAAGAACAAGAAAAAAATGTTTCTTTGCTAAGACAGTTGCACAAAGAAGTTCACACTTGCAGATGATAGTTAGGCTGATCTGCAGCAGCAGAAGGACACACAAAGACCAAATTCTTTCCTGGACCTAATGGCTTCTACTTTTAATGTCTATCCTGGTTTTTGAAGCTTATTCACAGCTGTATCCCGAGTTCTGTGACATTGGGCTCAGGAGCACGAGCTCACCAACCCACCACATATCAGGTCCTTCCCTGTGACCTCATATCTGACCAATTGTCATTGCAAGAAAAATCTAAAGCTTCCTTACCTGAGACCAGGAGTTCTAGGCTGTTACTGGGTACTGACCACAGCTGTAAGCTGTTCGGGTAATAGCCATAACACGTGAATCTCCATCTCTGTTGTGGAGTCACAGGACCCACTGTGAACAGGGCCTGGAATATACCAGTGTATATGTCCTGTGAGGCCATGGCACTAGAAAATTTTTGATCTTCCTTCACTAGAATGAAACTGTTGTATTCCTCTTGTGAGGAGCACTGAAGAGTCACATCACTTCCTGAGGTCACCACAGGGCTGGGCAGGGATGAAAGGGTGACTTTGCTGGAGTAGACTCCTAGGAGGGAAGAGGAAGCCTTCTTAGTGGACTTATATTGCTCACCTGGTCACCCCTGTTCCAGAATTGTCAAAGGGACCCCACAGTAAATACACTCATTTACTCAAGACAAATCCTAGTGTTGGGGAAGGGTCTTTCACCTGTCACCAAGAGCTCCAGGGTGTCACTGTGTTCTGATGTGCCATTAGGGTGTTTATAATAACACCGATATTGGCCTGCATCCTGACTTCTAATGGAGGAGATAATGATCTTGTTATTTTTTTCAATGTCTTCATAAGCTGTTGGTATCTGGAAATCTGGATTTCCTTCTTTATAGAGCTTGTATTCCTGGGCATCTAAGGGGCCTTCACAAATTAGAGTTACCTGCTCCCCAGTGGTTACCACATTACTTGGCACAGCTCTGAGTGTGGGTTTGGAGAGGCCCCCTGAAAACAAAACAAAAACAAACAACAACAAAAAATGGAAGTTTGGTCAGAAGACATTCTGTTTAAATCAAAGCTATTGGTCTCATGACCTTGCAGGCAACACCAGCATCAGCCCACACCAGCTCTTCTCCATCTCTTTTCTTCAGAGGTGACCTTTGATTCCCACTGAGAATGTACACTTTATAAAAGCTGGGAAGACACTCACCTGCCAACACTTGGTTCCTGGGGCCCAGACTCAGTCCTGCAAGAGAATTACCTGTGAGTGTATGTCCTTGAAGCCTGAGCAGGACCTCCACTTCCAGATGGCTTCTGAGCTACTGAAACACCCTTGATGGATTACTGCTCAACTATGAGGTAGACTACTTCTCAGTACAGAATTTTCTCTCCACAACTTCATTTCTCACCAAGACAAAGCAGAAATGTGAGGTTTGGGATCATAGCCTCTTCCAGTTGCCAAAAGTTTGCAGATGGTTCGTCCTCTTGCAAAAGGAACACACACAAAGTATATTGCCTGTGCAGTATGGTGCCTCCTTGTCGAGAGTATGTTATACAGGCAGTCCTTGCAAAATCAGGAACTGCTCTTTCTAGGCAAGTGGCTTTTGCTTTCCCACTGCTGTGAAGGGTGGGGCTCCAAAACATGTGGTCTCTGTAACTGTGGTTTTCTTTGGTTTTGGTTTTGGTTTCTGACAGAAAGCCTCCTGAAACTCTGGGAGGTCTAAATCTCCTCCCCTTTCTCAGTCAGCTTCTTGTGTGCTAGGTTTACAAACCCATATCTGATTGTGGTCTCTTTTTGCAGAGCATCTCCCATATACCCATCTACATTAGCTTGCATGATCCTCTTCACCAAAGACCAGGACTTAACTAGCAATAATCCTGGTATCTTCCTGAGCCAACACCTTCAGATGAGGGTGCTCAGAGCTGATCTTTTCCTGTCAGCGTTTCTGCTTGGTTCTCTATCATTTCAGCCAGACAACACTCATAATGCTGTAGATTCCTTATCATGTCCAGCTTCCCACCCAGCCCTAGATATGCTTTGGGTATTTTGTATGAAATTTTCTTGGGGATACATGAATACTGATTGACTGCTTCCCCAAGAGGGAACATCAATGACAAAGACATAGACATGATTCTATTCAAATCAAGTGAGTGAAACAATGAGTTTTATAAGTGATCCTTAGAGGGATATGAGCAAACATTTTCAAATATGTTTCTTTTTTTTTTGAGACCGGGTCTCAGTTTTTACCTCTGGATGTTCTTGAACTCACTTTGTAGAAAAGATGGACCATAGACTCATGAAACCTGAAGGAAGAATTCCCTCCAGCTATACCCGGATTAACACTTGAGTGTTAACATCTAGCCTTGATCTGCCTTTTGTGTTTGTTACCCCTGTCTCCATACCTTGTGTTTGAAGTTTTAGCTGAGAGTTTTTCTAGGGATCAAAGCCAATGCAAACTAGTAACAAAATCCAATGCCCCTCCAAAAAACCTATGGTAAAAAGGAGAATTGCATTTGGCATTATCTCTCTTGGGGGCTTAGAACAAAGACATTTGTATATGGAATTGACTTGTTAAAGGTGTGATTTGTAAAACAATAAAAGGATCCTTTACTCACCAAGGCTGGTTCAGTTCATAGAAGTGAATCCACCCTACACCTAGAAAAGGATAAGAATTCATCCTTGTTGTACCTCCATACAACTTTTCTCATATCTGCCTGGACCTAAACCCACACTCAATATACAAGATATTAATGCCCAATGTGGAGCTTAATGTTTCGGCAATGCCTGTGCTACTGCCACCCATTCACCAAATCTGAGTTAGGGGCTGTGGATTAAAAAATAACAGACAAGAGACAGCGAGTCATTTGCCACAGCAGAATGCCGAATGCTGTTTTTTGAAAGAGGAAGAAAATCTTAAATACAGGCTTACAACACAATGGAGGACCCCTGGAGGGCAGAAGTTCCCTACCCAATGTTCTACATTCTTGCATCTAAGCTGTTTACACCAAATGAAGGATACACAAACAAAGAACCTCCAGTGATCTTTCAGTAAGAAGGAAACCAGCAGGGAGTCAGCATAGGGAGGACATCTGGTCAAGGTCATAAGCAAGGCAGCAGCCACTCACAGTGGGGGGCTAAGCCCCAAAGGTCCCCCCTTTTACTAAAAATGAGCTTCTGACTTAGGTTGTGTGGGAGGTCAGCAGGTCACCTTACTCGTCATGGAGACACCTGCCTAAGCTACACAGATGCTCTGGCTTAGGTTGATGACCAATGACCACCCCCCAGGCATTACCCTTCTCAGAAAACTCATTATCATACAGACTCAACCATGTGAGCTGTAGAGTAACTGCTGCCAAAGATCTCAAAGTGGTGCTGGGCTTGCAATCTGGGCAACATAGGAAAGACCAACAGAAGTCCTAACCCACCCATAAGCCAGTAGGCTAAAGGCAATTGAGTCATTCCCTTCCTTAACGTTCCTTACTGCAAATTGGAGTCCTCATAAGGTGGTATCCCATGGGCAAGTGGAACTTGAGTTTTATAAATTTTACAACTTTCAAAGCCAATTCAGATGTACAATTGTAGAATTAAATTTATTATGCCCAATAGAATGAAAGATTAACTAACTGTGGTAGCTACATTTGTGAGCGGGAGCAGGAGCCCTAACCCTAACACTAACTCTAAATTTATTAGGGTTCATGCTACACTCTAACCCTAAAAATAAATAAATAAACAATATAAATAAATAAATATTTAGATAATAAATAAATAAATGTGCTAGCTCTAGTAACCAATTATGAAATAGCAATCCCAGAAACAGTAGCAGCTGCGTGGCCACCACCACTATAATAGCAACAACGGCAACAGCGATGTCAGATTCTCTTCTGGAGCATGTGAGCACCATCTGTGTCTAACTGCTATGGTCCACTGGCATGGACACAGCTCCAGGAACACGAACCACCAAGGTCCATTTTTCTTGATCCCAGCATGACTTAAGTGGCAGCTCTGCAAAAGAACAACTAAGAACCATAAAGAAAGAAAAAAAGACAGCAAACAAGGAACAGAACTAATGGTCTCATAATGGCTACATTCAGGTTCACAAATTTTAAGGTATCTTCAAAAGAGGTTAGATGTATTTAAAGAGACCAATAAATGTTTCACAGAGCCACTCCTGAAAAGTAGGTACTACACCAGCTCGAAGAGGATTGCAAAATATGAAAGGCTTAGCTGGCATGCTATAGTTAACCAATGAAGGTCAATGGCTTTCAGAGTTATCCTTAATCTCCAAGGTGTCTGGGTGACACATTCTCAAACATAATTGAAAAAGCAGTTACCATACATTACCTTCTGAGGAATCCAACCACATGGCTACAGTTCCTAGGCTTACATTAATGCTTGCCAAGGCTGGCCGTATTGGGCTCTCAATCCCCATTGGCATCAAAAGGGGAGAGTTTTTCATGAAGGCCCAATAGGTCTCTGCCATTTTGGGATTCAGCAGCAGCCACAGGGCACACACAGCACTCAGGAACCCAAAGAGGAACCTAATTGACCAAGGAAAGACACAAACAGATGCCCGGGGCCCACACCAACACTGCATCGGGTCCCCTCCAAGTGCCAGTAGAAAGATCCTCCATCGCTCCAGAGGGTGATTTGTAACAGGAGCCCTCCAGTGCTTATCTGCAGCAGATACTCCAGCAGAGTCCACTGATAAAAATTTTAAAATATATAAAACAAGGGAAAGAATAGAATGTGGAGAGCAGAGATGAGCCCCTAACTCCCCGCTTTTTACTTTAGCAATATAAGTTTTTAAGGTACGATGGCAGCGTTCTACTATTGCCTGTCATTGAGGATTATAAGGAATACCAGTCTTATTAATGATAGAAAAATCTTGGCAGAATTTTGAAAATCTCATACTGCTGTAGGCAGGACCATTATCAGTCTTTATGCATTTTGGCACTCCCATATAGGCAAAAACAATGAAGATATCCTTAACCTTTTACCCTGAATAGACAGAAGCAAACATTAGAGAAGAATATGTATCAATACACATGGATATATTGTAATTTTCCAAAGGAAGGCACCTGTGTGGCGTCCATCTGCCACACATGATTAGGTAAAAGTCCTCAGGGATTAACTCCCAAATGAGGAACAGGTAAAAATTCAACACAAATAGGACATGATTTAACTATCTGGATGACTTCTTCCCAGGTTATGCCTAGGTGATGACGAAGAGATCCAGCATTAAGATGATAACATTGATGCAACTGAGTAGCCTTTTCAAAGGCAGAACAAATTAATGTGACAGCCATATGAGTAATGGCATCAGCCCTCTGATTACCTTCTCTTAGAGGTCCAGGCAATTGGGTATGAGCTCTAATGTGGCCCACATAAAGGTTATGTGAGCGGGACCATGTGAGTCCTTGCACTTGCAATAAATATTCATGAATGGGAGAAATAGATGGTATGTAGGCTGTTGTCTCCAAAGGCATAATGGCATGTGCCACATATTGACTATCAGTATAAATATTTACACTCTCATCAGAAAACATCTGTAAAGCAAGCAACAGTGCCTGTACCTCTGCCATCTGGGTAGAAGTGCCCTGGACTTTTATTCTCTTCACTATGTTGTTACCAGAAACCACCACAGCAAAACCACATGAAGTACCATCAGTAAATACCACATGGGCCTGAGGAATAGGAGTCATCTGTATTATTTTGGGAAATATAACAGAATGCAATTTAAAAAATTGACACACATCATTGGAGGGGTAGTGAGTATCAAACTGACCCTGCATGGAGCATGTCAATATGGTCCAATCATTATCATTAGCTTGCAACCATGCTATTTGAGACTGGGTGTATGGGGTCACCACAATATCTGGCTCCTTTCCAAAGGTTCGAACACTGATCTTGATTCCCTTAAATATAATCTGAGCAACAGCCTGAAAATAAGGAGTAATGGTTTTCGCTGGAGAAGCTGGGGAATATACCCATAGTATAGGACCTGTTTGTCAAAACACTCCAGTAGGTGAATGAGAAAAACCAAATATTCATGACCTAAATTGCTGTGGATATTGCTCTATATAAATAAAACACGGATGGCCAGTGACCAGGCAGGAAGTTGGTTGCCAGGCAGGAAGTAGGTGGGACAAGGAGAGAGGAGAATTCTGGGAAGCGAAAGGCTGAGGGGGGGAGACACTGCAGCCACCGCCAGGACAAGCAGCATGTAAAGACTCTGGTAAGCCACAGGCCACGTGGCAAGGTATAGATTTATAAAAATGGGTTAATTTAAATAAAAGAACAGTTAGCAAGAAGCCTGCCACAGCCATACAGTTTATAAGTGATATAAGCGTCTGAGTGATTATTTTATACGTGGATTGTGGGACTGCTGGGCTTGGGGAACCTGGAGAGAAGCCCTCCAGCAACACTAAATAATGATAGGGAAAAGATACCTGTACCTTTTCTGGGGCTATTTGTAAATTAGCCAGGCTAAGAACCTGATATAAGACGCTTATATCACTTATAAACTGTATGGCCGTGGCAGGCTTCTTGCTAACTGTTCTTATATCTTAAATTAACCCATTTTTATAAATCTATAGCTTGCCACGTGGCTGGTGGCTTACCGGCATCTCTACATGCTCTTCTCCTGGCGGTGGCTGCAGTGTCTCTCCTCCTTCTTCCTGTTTCCCCCAATTCTCCTCTCTCTTTGTCCCGCCTATACTTCCTGCCTGGTCACTGGCCATCAGTGTTTATTTATATAGAGTGATATCCACAGCAAATGTTCACGAGGGAGATCGGTCTGTAGTACTCTTTCTTTGTTGTATCCTTGTTTGGTTTAGGAATCAGGATAATTGTAGACTCATAGAAGGAGTTTGGTAATGTTCCTTCTGTTTCTATTGTGTGGAACAATTTAGAGAGTATTGGTATTAACCCTTCTTTGAAGATCTGGTAGAATTCTGTGATGAAACCATCTGGTCCTGGGCTTTTTTTGTTTGGGAGACTTTTAATGACTGTTTCTAATTCCTTAGGGGGTAATTGGACATTTAAAAAGTTTATCTGGTCTTGATTTAACTTAGGTATGTGGTACCTATCCAGAAAATTATCCATTTCTTTTAGGTTTTCCAGTTTTGTGGAGTAGAGGTTTTTGAAATATGATCTGATAATTCTCTGGATTTCCTCAATGTCTATTGTTATGTCCCCCTTTTCATTTCTGATTTTGTTAATTTGGATTCGTTCTGTGTGTGTTTTAGTTAGTTTGGATAAGGGCTTGTCCATCTTGTTGATTTTCTCAAAGAACCGACTCTTTGTTTCATTAATTTTTTGTATTGTTCTCTTAGTTTCTATTTTATTGATTTCCCCTCTCACTTTGATAATTTCCTGGCGTCTATTCTTCCTGGGAGACTTTGCTTTTTCTTGTTGTAGAGCTTTCATGTGTGCTGTTAAGTCACTAGTGTGAGATTTCTCCAACTTCTTTATGTGGGCATTTAGTGCTATGAATTTCCCTCTTAGCACTGCTTTCATAGTGTCCCATAAGTTTGGGTATGTGGTGTCTTCATTTTTCTTCATCTCTAGGAAGTCTTTAATTTCTTTCTTTTTTTCTTCCTTAACCCGTTGGTGATTCAGTTGAGCATTATTCAGTTTCCATGAGATTGTAGGTTTTCTGTAGTTTTTGTTGTTGTTGAAATTTAACGTCAAACCATGATGGTCTGATAGAACACAGGAGGTCATTCCAATTGTTTTGTATCTGTTGAGATTTGCTTTGTGACCAAGTATGTGTCGATTTTAGAGAAAGTTCTATGAGGTGCTGAGAAGAAGGTATATTCTCCTTTTTTAGGATGAAACGTTCTGTAGATATCTATTAGGTCCATTTGGGTCATGACATCAGTTGAGTCCCTTATTTCTCTATTATGTTTCAATTTGGGAGATCTGTCCAGTGGTGAAAGTGGGCTATTGAGATCTCCCACTATTAATGTGTGGGGTTTATATGTGATTTAAGCTTTAGTAATGTTTCTTTTAAATATGTGGGTGCTCTTGTGTTTGGGGCATAAATGTTCAGCATTGAAACTTGATCTTGGTGGATCTTTCCTGTGATGAGTATGTAATGCCCTTCTTGATCTCTTTTGATTGATTTTAGTTCGAAGTCTATTCTGTTGGATATCAGGATGGCTACACCCACTTGTTTCTTAAGACCGTTTGATTGGAAAGTCTTTTCCAGCCTTTTATTCTTCGGTAGTGTCTGTCTTTGAATTTGAGATGTGTTTCTTGTATGCAGCAGAAAGATGGGTCCTGCTTTTGTATCCATTCTGTAAGCCTATGTCTTTTATAGGTGAATTAAGTCATTGAT